>NC_072449.1:1795290-1950290 GCF_027596085.1 Anoplopoma fimbria | reverse complement strand
TACTTCATCTTTTTTACTGTTTAATATGCTGAAAATGTGCTTTTCTGTCGTTACATGACTTTAATCCAGTGCCGGTTTAAACTGCTTATGCAGAAGAATCACAGCAGAATGTGCGTAACAGAATTAGCTGTGGCTGTCTTCATGCTACAGGATCATAAACCGAGCCAGAGACACGAGGATCATCACCGCAAACATCCCAGAATCCTGTTTGACACGCCGCTTTAGGAACACGGAGTAAATGACTGAATATCAAAAGAATACAGGTGGAGAGAAAAGAATCAGCACAACAGATAATGATGCTGTTTCTTCATTTATCTCCAACATAAACAAAGCTCCTCTCTGACCATTACTAGTTTATGTTTTACAATAATCACCATCCCGTCAATCAAATCCCTCCAACGGGGGGGGGTTTTGTTTCCCATAGAACTCCTAAATGGTGCCTTCAAACGAGGGTGAAGGATTGAATCACCGGGTTTGTTAACACGTTGAAAGGGTGTCGCACTAAGTTCTGGTTCCTGTACATAAGCAAAGCGCCCATGTCATTGTTGTTTTTTCTTGTGCACTTGCAAAACAAAGGATTGACAAAGCCTCTTAAGCCGCTTATAACGTAGTTTACTAAACCTAATTATGAGAAAACTCCTTTTTTCTAAGACTCCTTTCTATAACATCAACTCAAAAAGGAATCCTACCAGAATGCAACAGTAACAATAACACATTGAAACTAAAACACATTTCTTTGTTTGAATAGTTCACAAAAAATCTTCTAGCTTTTAAAATAATTGTATCATCTTAAAGTGAAAGATGGACCCATAAGTTATATCTTAATTAGACTCTGTGAGCCTCATGTATCACCATGATCTTAAAATTGGAACTGACCCTTCACTAAGTCCCGCCCCTCAAATGCAGACTGTCCAATCATAGCGTAGCATCGTCCAGCTCTGCTCCAAACACTCATCAGTGGTTTCAGGTGTTCTTCATGGGCTGGTTTAGTGGATTTGGAGCTCGTCATGGTTAAACGTTGTGTTATAGTGATCCTCTGTCTGTTTGGATCCACAGGTGACGTGTTGCATAGGCCGTATATAAGACGTGGACGTAGTCATTGTGACGCCTCTCATTGGTTTGTGGACGGATGTTTTAAAAAAACAACAACAACATTTCTCTGTCGACAACATTTCACGACAGAGAAACATCGTTGTTGTTTTTTATCAACCAGTGAACAGGAAGTGACCATATATGGACTGAGGAGGAGTGACGTAGAGACGCCGTATACGTCTCTGGTGTCGACCTGTCAATCAGTGTGTAGCCCCGCCCTAAAGCATCCCCTGCTTTATGGTCTGTTTGACTCTAAATGGAGCATCATTTACTAAATGAACATCATGCTGTATTGAAGAAGACTTGAAACTAGAGATTGAGACCATAAACTCATGTTTACAATGTTTACTGAGGGAATAAATCAAGAGAGAAGTAGAGTCATTTTCTCATAGACTTCTATACAACCAGAGGAGTCGCCCCCTGGTGGACAGGAGAGAGAATGCAGCTTTAACACATGAAGCACTGACTTCCCTCTGCAGAGCTGGAGGTTGCAGCCTGTTATCTTTCAACCTTCAGGAAAAGATGGTGGTCTGACTGGCTTTTATATTTCTGTATTTTGAAGCCATTTGAATCTTGCCAACGGATCTTTTGATACCAAACACGTCGTGCTAGTTTTCTGGGAAAGAGGCTAAAGATTCTGAACTGTCTCTGCAGCGGAGACGCCTCAATAACTTTGATAAGTAGTAAAAAACAAGTCAGATTTCTGCTTTTTTGGGTGAAGACATTTAAGTATAAGTGACGTACAAACACACACACACACACACTTGTCACTGTGATGTCACCATGTCCTCTAAGCCTTCCATCCCTGCAAAAAACCAAAACAAGAATAGCGTTGCCACGGAGACAGAGTTGTCTCGTCGCCGTCACGTCGGCCCCAGCTGGACGAACGATCAGCCAATCACAGGCCGGGCGGCGGGCGTTATTAGAAGCAGAGCGGCTATTTTTGTTACTCAGCAGAGTCACGCTCACACATTCCTACAGCGTTATGAAATAGAGAGGTGACCACAGAGGAGAAGGCCTGCTTCATGTCCTACTACCACACTACAGGAAGTGTGTGTGTGTGTGTGTGTGTGTGTGTGTGTGTGTGTGTGTGTGTGTGTGTGTGTGTGTGTGTGTGTGTGTGTGTGTGTGTGTGTGTGTGTGTGTGTTCTAAAGGGCTCCATTCACCACAGTGGAATTTACAGAAAGAAGGATTTAGATAAGCCGTAGTTAATTAAACTGTAGGTTTCTTTCCACTCCTCACGCTGCACCGACTCTCCTCCTCCTGGAACACAGCCAGATGGCAGAGGTTTTATATATATATTTATATATATATATTATATATATATGTATTTATATAATAGTAGAAAGCCGTCCGGTAACAGTCGTCATAACTAGATAAGCTGCAGGCTCACGTCACTTATGGACAAACCAACATGCAACCAAAGCTCCTCTCTGCACAGAGCTCAAATGACTCAATGAAAATTACAACTACGGCCTTTTGATAATCATTTAATCCTTATAAGCTGCAATGTCATTATCCTTTATATGAACAATGGGACAAATGTTCATTTTGCTCACGGCGACGTCTCTTTACTCTTCTCGACTCAACGTTTAAGAATCTTCCAGCTTATTGTTTTGGTTTCCGGGCTGCACATTCTGTGTTCTGACTTTTGTCAACTCTGTTACTTGCAGCATCTGTTTTCAGCATAAACCCACCTGTTCATTACCGACCAGCAAGAAGGCAAAGTAAGCCTCTAGCTGGTGTATATTTAGAAGCTAAAGAACCAGATATGTGCCTCAGGAAGATGAATAATCAATGATGATGATGTGTTGCTGCTGGATCCATCGGCATTATAACTCAACATGGAGATAATATGTCGATGTTCGTGTTTACAGCTTGTTTCTCTGCTCAAAAGTCCCAAAATATATTCATGCAGCTTTAAAAAGTCAACCTATAAAATGATTAATACAGCTTTAGAGTAAATGTTTAACCCAAAAATGTAATGATGCAGTTTTAAAAAGTTCATCAAGAACAAAACTGGGTTTTTGACAGTTTTTTATTTTAGGAAGCAAAATGAAAACATCTGCACGTTTTCCTGCCCAGTCGATTCATCTGAAACATAATTGGCATTTGAATCAGTAATGAATAAAGCATGAGGTACAAGGCTACTGCTATGTATTGATCAGTGCAGAGCTGTGTTGGTCCACTCGTGTGGTTTCTTAGGCCGCTTTAATGATCCAACAATCAGTCGTGTTTATCAAACTCTGGTGCGGTTTGTCATCGTATCACAACCGATCCAAAGCTGTGAGTCTCTTCTGCAGAAGTCAGATGTTTGTTCTGGGCTGAAGATAGCTTTTAGAATGTGCTGAATAAGGTAAACTTAAAAGAGAAGTTTCTAAAGTCGTTGGAGATGAACTGGAGGAGGAGAGATTTGTGAGCACAGTGAAAAAGTTTCACAGCAATATTTCAAAGTTTTCCATTTCCTGCAAAGAAGAGGCATCTCTTAAGAGGAAAAAGATAAAGTCAGTCCTTCACACACCCCTCAGAACACTATTTATTTAGGACTTACAAAGAAAACAAAGTTGTTGAATCCAATCGGACAATGTTCTGGGAAAGAAAACATTCTGATGATGACCCTCAGATCTCCAGCTGACCTCTTCATGTTGACGCTCAGCAGGTTGAGGATTCTCTCACAGTTTCCCAGCTCCAGAGGACGAGTCCTCAGGACGACCGCCGTGCAAAATGAGTTTTCGTAAATGTATCGATAGTAGTCACGGACATATTGTCACACTATTGTTTAAAAATATATTATTCTGATATTGTTGCACAGCCCTAGAGCAACAGATGTCATGTGAACAGAATGAACATCATAGAGTGTCAACACAGTTACTGTTTCCTTTTGTTCACTGAGGATTTGTCTCACACTAACACACTTTTTATGCTTCCTTTTAACTCGTTCTGTAACGCTCTGCTTGACTTAGTGAGTCGAAGTGTTGGCTGATGGGACAGTTTCCATGCTGCTTCTCTCAGTGAAGCTTCTCTAGCTTCTCCACAGGTGAGCGGTAACAGTGAGTTGGATAGATTTCAGCAGCAGGTGAGATCAGGTGGCTGCTGCTCTTCTGTCAGCTCAGGTTACCTCACTGTTCGTGTCTCTGCTCGGACACCAGTCAGCTGCTCAAATCATCTTATAGTCGCTCTATACTTCCTGTGTTATGATTAAGACGCAGCTATTCTCTTGATCTTACTTATGAAACACAAAAAGAGTTGATTAATATGACATTTTCTCCGATGTATTTGTGTTTTCTTAAAGATTAATCGTCTCCTCAGTGCTTTCCTTATCCGCCCACACGTTCTTACTTCTATCTACTCAATTATATAACCAACTTATTATGTAACCAAGTCTAACTGCAGCGATGTGATGACGTAAGTTCTGCAAAGCATTTTGTACCGCTTTCAAAATGTTGAAATCATGATAATGTGCTTTCTGCCATCTGTCGCGTTGCTCTGAGCTCAAACGTTTGTATTTAAACGGTTTGTTTTTGGGAGAATTTGCAGCAGTAAAAGCTGAAACATCTCTGAGGTGAACTGATTCTGTGATATCTGCTGATATCTGTCGTCTGTGAGGGAACAAACTAGAAAAGACAGACACAAGATTCAACATTAACGAGTAGCTGGATCACATCTTTGTCACATGTCTGTGTTTTGTTGATTCTGCAGTTTCCTGAGGACTTAAGAATGAATCCAGCATGAGTCACTTTAGCTTTAGAGAACAGCTGATGGAGATGAACGTTACAATCCAGGGTTGTTCAGTGGAAAAACACAGCTCTGAATATCTTCTGTATATAAGAAAATATAGTTTTGTTTCAAGTGTTCAAATGTGGTTTCATTTGTTCTTCCTCTTCTGGTTATAAATAGTTAGTTTGTTCTCCATATTGTTTGCTTTACAAGTTTCTTTTACAATGAGAACTACTAAACAGAAGTAGTTCTCATGAGTTCTCTTGGAAACTTCAAGCTGAGAATGCTTCAACAATATTAATCGTTGTGTATTTCACTTCAGATCAAAACTAACTGCAAACAAAGGCTCAAAGTTTGAATGTTATTCATGCACATAAACACAAGAATAAGACAAAAGAAGATAACAGTTAAAAACAATCACACATCATAGTTAACATTCTGTTAAAGCACGGCACATATAGAATGTAAAGGTTTCATTCTAACAGTTTTTTTAAAGTGGATTTGTCTTCAAGTTAATAATCTAAATATCGTGTCTTTTGTCTTTCAGAATTCAAAGAGTGCCCAAGGCCTGGTGGGACTAAAGAACCTAGGAAACACTGTAAGTACAGCAGCAGACATATACACACACACATATATATATATATATATATATATATATATATATATATATATATACACCAGATGGATTAATTACCCATAATCCATCTGGTGTTGCTCACAGAGCAGAGTCCACAGAAGACTGGTGGTCCAGCAGAGTGTCTGTCTACCAGGCAACAAGATCCTAAAATAAACAGCGTGTGTGATAGTGTGTGTGTGTGTGTGTGTGTGTGTGTGTGTGTGTGTGTGTGTGTGTGTGTGTGTGTGTGTGTGAGTGTGTGTGTGTGTGTGTGTGTGTGTGTGTGTGTGTGAGTGTGTGTGTGTGTGTGTGTGTGTGAGTGTGTGTGTGTGTGTGTGTGTGTGTGTGTGTGTGTGTGTGTGTGTGTGTGTGTGTGTGTGAGTGTGTGTGTGTGTGTGTGTGTGTGTGTGTGTGTGTGTGTGTGTGTGTGAACTTAATCACAGAGCTCTGAACTCTGGACCAGGGAGGACTGGTTCTCTCTCTCCCTGACTGGTTTGATCTCACCAACCATCACATGTCCCAGCAGAATGTCCACAGAGCTGTGTCTGACACTGTGTGTGTGTGTGTGTGTGTGTGTGTGTGTGTGTGTGTATACTAGGATTATTTGTCTTGGACGCCTTGTAATTAGCTGTGATACATTTCCAGATATATGTTAATTGCTCCAAACAGAGGTGGAACAGAATAGTTCCATGAGGCCTGAAGGACACACAGTGAGACTGTAATCTGATGTATTTAAAGGGTAACGTCTGTATTTACAACCCTGTTTTCTCATGTTTGTGTGTCTAAGAGACTGTTGAGGACAATAGTTTTACACTGGTCCAGTATTGAAGGAGACGTTAAACCTGCTGTAATGAGATCCTCCAGCGTCTGACAGAATCAGATTGTTATTGAAGGAGTCTGACAACATTATGGAAAGAATCCTGCAGAGAAATACAACCTGTTTCTGTCTGTTATCGTGTCTGTTGAAGCCTCATGTCTCATCCACATTGTTGAATAATCATATATTCATCAGCATAGTGAAAATCTTTTAAATAACACAACGCTACACTTTCTGTCCTCCAACTCAACAAACTCTAACAAACACAGACTCTCTTCTCTCCATCATTCACTCATTTTCCAGCAACAAGTCACATGACACGATAACGAACAGAAAGAAAAAGGTTTTATTTCTCTGTTGGGTTTTTTCCATAAAGTTGTCAGATACTTATAATAATATTTTGAGTCTGTCAGTGGAAACAAAAAGCTCTTTTAGTGGACGGACACTGAGGGGAGGAGTTTATTTAAACTGATTACAGCACGTTTCTCTCCTTCAACACTGGACCTACGTAGAAAACTGTCCTCATTAGTCACACATGAGACTGTACAGAATATTCCCTTTAAATATATCAAAACCCTCAGGTGTGAATTCACATATTGTTCCCTTAAAAGGAGGTCAGATATTTATTGAAACACCAACAACAAAGTAGGAAAATCAGAGTCTCCAGTTCACATTACAGGATCAGAGATCAGATTTAAGGGTTTTGGTAAACACTCTTCATTCTTTCTGTCTGTAAGTTAAGAGGAGAAAATCAAAATCACTTTCATGTCTGATGGAAACATGATGTTGGAGCCAGCAGCCTGTTAGCTTAGCTTAAGCTAACAGGTGTTAAAGCAGCACATTGTTCATGTGCAGGAATATCTCTTAGACTTGTGACAGACACATTCACACTGCGTCCAGTATGCTAAGCTAAGCTAAGCCGTTAGCCACATCTTCATATTAAGCGGACAGACATCAGAGAGCTGTCTGCTCATCTCACTGCTTTTTCCCAAAATGTTTTTTACACTTTCATTAGCTAGATTCAGCTCTGGAGAGCATGAACATGAGTAGAGCTGCTTGTTTTTGGTCTTAGTCGCCTGCAGCAGAATAAGTCTCTGAATGCTGGATGACTTATTTCCAGGAAACTAATGAGCACATCTCTGGGAAGTACAAGATTTAAAGTGGTGCTTTTGTGTAATTCTTTTTGGAGAAACTCAGTTTTAAAGATCAACTAATTAATTAGCTGATAAAATCATATGACTGTTAGTCGACTATTTCATTTCCTTAATTGAGGACGGACCGACTAATCAAAGTTTATCCTGACTATCACTAGATAACAAGAATACTGGCTGTCATTACTTCATGTCTTCAGAGTCGTGTATGAACAGAACTCATAGTGTGTTGTGTGTGTGTGTGTGTGTGTGTGTGTGTGTGTGTGTGTGTGTGTGTGTGTGTGTGTGTGTGTGTTCCTGCAGTGTTTCATGAACAGCATCCTGCAGTGTCTCAGCAACACTCACAGCCTCAGAGACTACTGCCTGCACAACGCGCACCGCAGAGACCTTAACAACAACAGCCGCACCAACACGGCCCTCATGGAAGGTGAGCCACGAGGCACTGCGCCCCCTAGAGGCCAGAGAACACAAGTTCTGCTCCCCGAGGAGAACAAGTAGAGCTTCCTCTGTACCGGAGGAGGAGGCTTACGTCTATAATAACACGAGTTCTTCTTTTACAGGAGAGGAACTGACAAAGTGTTATAAAGAATGACTCAGGATAAGAAGAATAGTTGTATCTTCAGTTCAACATCAACATTAATACTTTGTCATACAGTCAGGGCCATAAGTATCTGGACTGTGACACAATTTTTATAAAAAAATATCACATTGATGGTTCAGGAATTCTCAAAAGTAATTGGACAATTGTCTGACAAACAGTTTCAAGGCCTGTTCCTTATTTTATGACAGATTAGAAACAGATATAAGGTCTGGAGTCATTTGTTAGCCGGTCCTTGTGGACCAATTATTATTATTAGGACGAAAAAAATAAACAAACCTATCAGGCAGAAACATGAACCGCAACGCTTATTGTGATATTTTTGTTAAATCCATTGAATTAAAGCTGGACGTCTTCACCTCAACAACATGTAGGCGGCTTATTTCTCATCCATTGGGAGTTGTGTGAGAAATTGTGTCGCAGTGTAAATACTTCCTTCCTGTTTGTTGTTGTAAAGGGGGGGAGTCTTTCTCACGAATTCATTCAAACTCAATTCAAACCGATTGATTCAGATCATATTCTGCTGATTCAGGATCTTCTCCAGTCTGACAGTGTGACAGTTCAATGTGCTGAAGATTATGGAGTTTTGATATTTTAAAAGGTTATATCAACTGACTGCAATAATGTAACACCCACACATTCATGCTAAACATGCACAAATAAACACATTTTACTCAAACGTTCTCAGTGACTTCCAGAATAATGAGATTATACAGAATAAAAGAAAATCATGAAATTGGGAGCCTACCTGCCTTTTTATTTCTCAGAAACTTCAGAATAAAATTACAAAAATAGACTGTACACAAAATAACATTATGTATTAAATGTGAGTTTTTTGGATCTATTCAGAAACTCTGAAGATCAGAACCTTGTTTCCTACATGAATGGTCTCTTCCTCTAAACCCTGATGGTTATGTAGAGTCATGTAATGTATAAGAACATCTTATTTAACGTCCCAGTGTTTGAGGAACCAAAGTCTTTTCTGTCCCGGCAGAGTTCGCCAAGCTGATTCAGACCATGTGGACGTCGTCGAGCAGTGAAGCCGTCAGTCCGTCTGAATTCAAAACTCAGATCCAGAGATACGCTCCCCGATTCGTGGGATACAAGTGAGCTTCGCTTCAATGTTCACCACCTGTCACAACGTCTATTAGGAGCATTAAACATCTCCTCTGATAATAATGATAATAATAATAATATATGATGTTTCTCCTCCTGCAGCCAACAGGACGCTCAGGAGTTCCTGCGTTTCCTCCTGGACGGGCTTCACAACGAGGTCAACAGGGTCACCGTCCGGCCGAGAGGCTCCGTGGAGGACTTTGACCACCTGCCGTAAGTCGTCCGGTGGGGTGACTGGGGTGACACTGGGAACACTGGGGGACTTTACAGATGTGTTGTGTTGGAAACGGGACATTTTATTTGCTTTTTCAAGAACAAACACGTTGACATTGGGCACAAAGCCATTAAATGATAAATAATAGTACGAAGTCAACGAGACGACAAACAAACAACTCAAAGTTAAAGTCAAATAAACAACAATGAGAGACAGGAGGCGTCATCGATCATCTCGTACCAAGAATCACACTCTGAACCCCCAAACAAGCCGGCAGGACTGAAACCATTTCAATCACCATAACGACACCGTTTATCATCATGTAAAAATGTGAATAGTTTAATATTTATAACACGTAGTGCGTCATTATGACTGTTATTCTATGTTTGAGTTCTCTACTTCTAGTCATGATTGTTCTGTTTCCACAGAGGAGCAGGACTTTATATTGATGTGAAAACCAAGAACACAGAGAGTAAAATGTGACAGGAAACAAACAAACGCCCCAAAACATGGTTGGATTTAGTAAATTTACCCAATAAACAAATCTCTGGGTCCAATAGAGTCAACACCGTGAATACTGAATTAGACTTATCTTAACTTAATAATAAAACAAACATCAAACTGAGAGAAGAAGCCTTGTTCTGTTTTATGTAAACATGACCACAGCTCCATCATGAAGCTTTAATGTTTAATAATGGAGACAGTTTCCCCTCTCTGATCAGCTTAATGCTCCAATTCTTCTGTTAATAATAATCATCAGTTATCTAACTGCAGCTTGTTTGAGGGTCGGAGGTAATCTCTGCATCTTTACCCTAAAAACCTGCTCCACTAAATATTAAAAACTACGCTGACACGTTTACAGTTTGTGTTATGAATCCTCTTATTCTGCCACCTTTAATAAAGTAGGTCAGGTCCATAAATAGAGTGTTTTCTGTGAGACACATTATTAAACCTTCTACTGAGTCAGAGATCATCACTGTGTCTCCAGCTCTGTTCTTATGGATCTTTATGGTCTCTCGCTCGTTTGTTTTTTATATATCGTACATATTGTGAGTTATTTGATCTGGTTAGATAAATACAAATAGATAAATAATAGTGACATTTCTGCTCCGTTTTCAGGGATGAAGAGAAAGGGAGGAAGATGTGGAGTAAATATCTAGAGAGAGAAGACAGTAAAATAGTCGGTGAGTAGAAATGCATCAATGCATTGCTAACTTTAAAGGCCATCTTTTAAATGACCATCAAACACTTTTATGTCTAAATACTTTATTTTCTTAATATTCATCATGTGATCTCTCTTCTCTCCTCCAGATGTGTTCGTCGGGCAGCTGAAGAGTTCTCTGACCTGCAGCCACTGTGGCTTCTGCTCCACCGTCTTCGACCCCTTCTGGGATCTGTCTCTACCCATCGCCAAGGTCAGGAACCACACACACACACACACACACACACACACACACACACACACACACACACACACACACACACACACACACACACACACACACACACACACACACACACACACACACACACTCACACACACACACATAAACAGCTGGTGGTTGGATGTCTGTTTTTTCAGCCGTGTTCTTTATCTTCTCATTCTCTCTTTAACATCAGCTCTTTGGTTTCCTCCCTCTGTCTCTGTTTGTGCTTTGCTTTGGTGTGTGTGTGTGTGTGTTGTTGTTGTGTGTGTGTGTGTGTGTGTGTGTGTGTGTGTGTGTGTGTGTGTGTGTGTGTGTGTGTGTGTGTGTGCGTGCTAATGTCCATGCGTCTATGTTTGATCTCAGAAGGGCTACGGTGAGGTGAGCCTGATGGACTGCATGCGGCTCTTCACCAAAGAAGACGTCCTGGACGGAGACGAGAAGCCGGTAAGAGTCCGAGAACAGACGGGCGAGTCCTCCTCCAGTACATGAACTCAAAGTACATGAACTCAAAGTACATGAACTCAAAGTACATGAACTCAAAGTACATGAACTCAAAGTACATGAACTCAAAGTACATGAACTCAAAGTACATGAACTCAAAGTACATGAACTCAAAGTACTGGACGCAAGTACAAGTGTAGTAGTAAAGTAGTAAAAAAAAAACTTAATTACAACGGTCACATGCGTACAGGTACATACATGAGTTTTAGCTCTGCATTTAAACAACAGCTTGGGTTTCCTCCGGTCCGCATGCTGCAGTGACCTTGGGAAGAATACGACTTCATAAGTGTGTAAAAGTGTGAATGTTGACATGTAGTGAAGGACTTTGAGTGGTCAGAAGACTAGAGAGGTGCTTTTTATAAATGCAAGTCCATTTACTGTTCACAATAAAGTAAAGTACATATAAATGCATTAATAATAAGCGGTATAACTTAGGCATAAGAGGTATTTCTGTACTGTGGCTTTGCTCATTTCACGTATAAATGTCTCCCTCTAGAGTTCAGTTTGTGTCTTCTGGGCTCCTGTAGAAACATTGTGGACTCATTTCTGCTAACAGATCCTCAATAATCCTTCAAACTGGTGTTTAAAGAAAAAGGATATGAGAACTTCTTCCACCTCACATAGTTCCTATGTGTCATTTCTTACTGCTTTGTATCAGCCACATGTATGTTTAAACAGAGACACTCTAAAACTTAATTCCACTTGGCTTTAGAGATGTTAAGGACTGTTTAAAACCAGATTCTATATCCGTGTGATGTAGATTTGTGATTATGTGATTCCAGATGTTCAGTCTGTGTGGTTTGTTTTATAACCAGTCAGTGAGCCGACTGTTCTTCTCCTCAGACGTGCTACAGGTGTAAAGCCCGGAGGAGATGCACCAAGAAGTTCACCATACAGAAGTTCCCCAAGATCTTAGTGCTGCGTATCCTTTCCTGTCTGATGATGACTAATATTGTTATATTAGACATCTTATATTAGATATATGTCTAATATATGTTCCTCTTGGATTTCTACAAACTGGAAAATGGAATCAGGACCGAAACTTCAATTAACTTCCTTCTTAAAGCACCAGTGAGGATGACGATGATCATGATGAGACTGTATGATAATAAGTTAGACAACGCAGGCTAAAGCTAGCGTTAGGAGTTAGTGAGCATGTAGCACAGCTGTACTGTAGCGTGTTGAGTGTTACATACGAGCTGTTGCTCCTTGACTCCTCCTCCTCTGCAGACCTGAAACGCTTCTCTGAGGCTCGTAGAACCAGCAAACTGTCCACCTTCGTTAACTTCCCCATGAAGGACCTGGACCTGCGGGAGTTCGCCTCCCAAAACAGCAGTAAGTACCGACTTCATTTCAAAGCTGGAGAATGAACCAGATATTAGATTTTATTCATCATGACTACACTTGATGATGCTAAAGGACCTGTGAACTCTCTCTCCCGTCTCAGTAGATGCAGTCTACAACCTGTACGCAGTGTCCAACCACTCAGGCACCACGATGGGAGGTCACTACACAGCCTACTGTCGCAACCCCAACTCGGGAGAATGGTACACGTTCAATGACTCCAGGTAGGTCTGAACACCCAGCATCATCATCTTCATCATCATCATCATCATCTATTAATGTAGGTCACATCACAGAGAAATAGATACACCTGTAAGGACCCGGACAACCAGTAAAAACAGTCTGTGAATTTAATGCAACTGTCTTTATATTTTCACCTTTTTCTAAATTACGATTTTTTTAAATGAAAAGTAACCTGCACTCTATGATCTAACCAATCATCTGTTAATGGAGATTATTAAATAGAGGTGAATTCAACATGAGACAGAAGCTTTTCGAAGCCTTTATGGAAACATTTCAGCTCTTTATGTCATTTATAAATGATATTTTATAAAACCTTTAATAAAGATACCTTAAAGAGAAGAAATATGAACATGACATTTTTTAAACTCCAGTCTACATTGACAACAATGGATTTGAGGGATCATTATAGACACAGTCCAAATATGGTCACTCCTGTTCAGTGGTTGCAAAAATCCAAGATGGCGACGGCCAAAATGCTGAAATCGTGGCTTCAAAACAGCTTCATCCACTTCTTACATACAGACTGTGTGTCTTAAACGAGGATGACGGGAACCCTGGTGTCAAACGCTTCTGTCTTTGTCTTCAGCATCACTCTGGTTACCCACAATGCAACGTTTCCCTCTCCTCTGTCTTTTCTTTCCAGAGTAACGCCAATGTCCTCCAGCCAAGTGCGCGGCAGCGACGCCTACGTCTTGTTCTACGAGCTCGCTTCCTCCTCGCGGATGTGAAGCCTCCACGAGGACGACGGAGTCACCGCACGGACAGACGGGGGGGGTAATAAGAGTGCTGGTGGAGCATGGACTTGTTTTTTGGACATTTATCACACACACACACACACACACACACACACACACACACACACACACACACACACACACACACACACACACACACCTCCACCAGCATGGAGGCTGCTTCCCTCCACCAGAGAGGAACCACAGGAACCACGTTCTCTCTCTCCGTCTTCACTGATCTGTCCTTCTCATTCTGGGTGGAGGTGTGTGTTCACTGTATGCCTGTGTGCGTGTGTGTGTGTGTGTGTGTGTGTGTGTGTGTGTGTGTGTGTGTGTGTGTGTGTGTGTGTGTGTGAGGCTGTCACAGGGCAATAATCCCGTCCGTCCCTCTCTATGCACTGCTGCAGACACACCTCTCATCTTCCTCTTCAGCTCTTCTCGTTTGCCTCAAAACATTAAAAAAAAAAACTCACTTGTTGCAATTCTGACCTTTTTTTTTTTTCTGGTTATTATTTATATTGTTTTTTTTGGGTGCATCATCATCATCATCATCATCATCATCACTTTGAACTGTGGATGAACTGGACAGTCGTGGTTACAAGAAGCTCTTCAGCCCACCGGCCTGCTCGCCTCCTAACAACACTCTTCTTCTTCTTCTTCTTCTTCTTCTTCTTCTTCTTCTTCTTCTTCTTCTTCTTCTTCTTCTTCTTCTTCTTCTTCTTCACTCTGTCTCCCGGTGGCTCTGTGAGCGTTACATGTTTGAGAGGACGACCCTCCTGTGTTTTTATTGAAGTTGTGTCTCGTGTGGCTGCTACTGATGTTTTTAACTAAACTGCTGTGAACGGACGAGCTGAGGACGAATAACGTAGACGACGTCGTCATGGCGAGGTCTTTTCTTCCTCTCTTGTTTTCAGGCCATTGAACAACACGTAAAAGAATGTTTTAAAGAAGAAGAAAAAAGAAACACTATATCTGTATATTTTTATATCCTGATGCAATACAGAGAATGTACTATTCAATGGTGCTGAACACGACCCATAACTTTATTTACCAGGTTTCAAGAGAGAAAAAGAGTTATTATTTATGCTGACTGGTGATATAATGTGATGAGTCACACTTTTTAACAGTGGCAGTCAAACACGAGTATATTATATATATGAATATATATATATATACATATATATATGAATATATATATATGTATGAATGAATAAAAGTTAAAAAAAACAGTGGTTCTGCTTTGTGTTTGTCTCTTTAATGACGGAGAATCTTCAGACATGTTTACTTAAAACACAAGTATATATAAATATATATATATATAAAATATACATGTATATTTGCTCAGATATGGTGACTTAAACACAGTTATATTTTATATATATATATATCTATAGAAAATAATTTGCTTAGAGATGGTGTTTTTTAATATAATATAGTTGTATATTTATATATGTATATATTAATATATACATATAAAACTATATATGTGTATATTTGCTTAGACATGGTGAATTAAAACAATATATATGTATATGTATATTATGTATACATACATATATCTATATTTATATATATATGAAACAGACATTTACTGGGACAGACGGTGCAATGAAAATCTGCTAGTAGTTGTTGTGTTGCATCATGGGAAATGTAGTCTCCAGTGTTCTTTGATCTTGAACACAAACCACAGACTTAGATGTCAGGACCAGTATTTACTTCTCTTGCAAAAAATGTTTTTGGGGAAACATTTTCTTTTCATTTCACCGTATTAATACAGTTTAATATTTTTCTATGTACAAATGTATGTAGAACGGCAAAGAATAAATATTTTATTATTATTAGAAATTCTACTTTAAAGGAGAATTAAACTATTTACATGAAGGTTAATAATTATGTTCTTTTATCGATTCAATTTAAAATAAAGAGTTTTCAGTAGAAATCCATAAAGGGTGTAATTCTAACTGAACGTAACATTCTTTTTTAGTGCTGCACATAGTGGAATCACACTTGATATATAATTCATCTTTATGACATAATTCACTCTGACCTTTCCTATCAGCTTAACTCCACAGACACAACATTTTACTGGCGGCTCAGTAACCATTACTTCCTGCTCCGTCATCCCCACGCCTCACATATCTGTAGAAGTTTAAAATACCGACAATAAATAAATACATGAAGGGAAACGTTGAAGGAGCAGAGAGAAGAATTCAGAGGGATCTATTGATAGAAATGTTATAATATTAAAGTGACAGTGAGGAACTTTAATCTGGTCCTGATCCAGTCTCAGTTTAGTCCTGATCCTCTATAGACCTCCATCAGTAAACCAGACCATCAGAGAGAAGATCGTCTGTTTCTATAAAGTTATTCTTAAAGCTCATCATCGGAGCCACCGGGTCGGATTCTGGAGAAACCAGATGAGATCATGAAGGTTCACCAGAAACTCCTTCAGACCAGAGAGACCAGTCCAGCAGAGACCAGTCCACCGTGGACAGACCCAGATCCAGCAGAGACCAGTCCACCGTGGACAGACCCAGATCCAGCAGAGAGAGTCTGGTGAAGGAACACTACCACTTTAGTCCACAAGGAGCGCCAGAATCAACACTAAATGATTCATTGTTCCCTGTAAGCAACGTTCAAGGAAACTTCAACCCTCGGACAGTTGGAGCCGAGGATCAAACCTCACACATGTGAAACTAGAGATTATATATTCTTCTCCAGGAAACTTTCTGGATTTTTTTTAGAAATACATTTGAAGTTACAGACTCATACAATTCTGTTTAAGTTTGTGTATTAAATGAACTCATTTTTTCAAAAAATCAATCAAACTTCTCATGTTAGAGCATTAAATGTGTTTTTTTCTTGCTATTAAAGCTCAGATAGATAAAGAACACCTCAACATTTGGACTCAGTTTAATCTCAGTTTTAGATGATCCCCTAAGCAGATGCAGCACTGTATATTTACTGTGTGACCTCATCTTCTCTGCAGAGTTTTATTAACCAAAACAACTTCTCAGGAGTTTCTCTCTGGTGACCTTTGAGACTCTGCTGCAGTAATCACGTGTCCCGGCTAAACCTTGATAAACATCCACAGAGCTTCATGAGAGAGTTGGAGCTCGACATGGCTGCCTCTTACCGTGAGTTACTCAAATTAAAAACGCTTTGTGAACAGCTGTTTTTGAGTTTTGCATGAGTGGTGTGTCTGTTTGTCAGGTGTGGAGCCAAACCAGTCCAGAGTGGTGGTGCTGTTACTGGGAGAGAAACAAAGTGGGAAGAGCTCGGCAGGAAACAGAATCCTGGGGAGACCGGCCTTTCAAAAGAAAACAACTCGCAGCTCCAAAGCCAACGGCTGCGTCTGCGGAATACAAGTGAATGTTTTTCATTTAACAGTTTTGATATTTACTCCCTTTAAACTCTGAAGCTCCGCCCACTTTGACTGAATGTCATCCTCCAGGTGGCGGTGGTGGACACCCCGGGGTGGCCCCCCCGCTCCGTCGCTCCTCACAGAGTATCTGAGGAGCTGAGCAGAGCTCTGACCCTCTGCCACCCGGAGCCCCACGCCATCCTGCTGGTGCTGCCCTCCACCTCCACCTTCGGCCAGGATGAGTGGAGGGCCATGGAGGCCCAGCTCAGAGCGCTGCAGACGCCCATCTGGCAGAAGGCCATGGTCCTCTTCACCCACGGAGACCAGCTAGGTGAACTAACGATCATTTGTTTTTCTTTATTCTCTGTTTATGTGTCACTGGGATTTATTGATGTGTTTGTTGGGTTGTTCATCCATGTTTACGGTGGTTACACAAGATGATTAAAAGAAAGAAAGAAAGACTTACATTCATCAGGACACAACCAGGAGGCAACCTCCGGTCCTAAAAAGTGAAGTCAAAGCTTCATGTCTTAAAGCTGCATTCTCTCTCCTGTCCACCAGGGGGCGACTCCTCTGGTTGTATAGAAGTCTATGAGAAAATGACTCTACTTCTCTCTTGATTTATTCCCTCAGTAAACATTGTAAACATGAGTTTATGGTCTCAATCTCTAGTTTCAAGTCTTCTTCAATACAGCATGATGTTCATTTAGTAAATGATGCTCCATTTAGAGTCAAACAGACCATAAAGCAGGGGATGCTTTAGGGCGGGGCTACACACTGATTGACAGGTCCACACCAGAGACGTATACGGCGTCTCTACGTCACTCCTCCTCAGTCCATATATGGTCACTTCCTGTTCATTGATTGCAAAATAAACATCATGGCGTCGGTGAAATGGCCTGCAGAGCTAAAGTACGTTAGCATTGTCATTGTATTCAGGCTGCATGGAGCTGTAGAGCCGTAGTCCTTTAGCTCAGTCCATTGAGGTCTAACTCAACCAACGAGGTCTGGTCTCTGCTGCAGGAGGTCTTCCCATCCAGCATCACATCAGGAATCAGGGCCGGACTCTTCATTGGCTGCTGGATCGATGTGGGAACCGGTACCAGGTCATGACGTACCAGTCCGGGGCCTCGGAGGCTCAGGTCTCAGAGCTCTTTGAGAAGATCCAGAAGATGATGGAGGCTAACAGTCGTCCCAGAGAGGTCCAGGACCGGATGTACAGCGAGCTGAGGCGAGAGGTGAGCATGAAGGAGACGAGGAGGACGCAGGGAGGACGAGAGGAGATGGAAATGACAGTGATGCATGATGGGAGGCCGGCACAGAGGGAGCAGACCGCCTCAGGATGGAACTATCAACCCAGAGGTTTGAGTTTCTACGCCCACAATCAGAACGCCGACATTTAGAATAGGTTGTGAAAACTACTTCACTGTGTTGTTGCAGGATTCCCAGTAGAACCAGTTGGATTTAAGCCGGCTCTGAGCCTCATCCTGCTGGGAAGGAGGAAGTCGGGGAAGAGCTCAGCGGGGAACATGATCCTGGAGAGGGAGGAGTTTCAGACGGACGTGAAGACCACCAGGTGCTCTGCAGGGTGTGGCAGAGTGTCAGGGTGGAGCGTCACCGTGGTGGACACCCCCGGGTGGAGTCTGTTCGGTCTGGCCGACCCCCAACAGGTCCGGACGGAGATCAGCCGGAGCCCCTCCCTCTGCCCCGAGGCCAGCAAAGTCTCCTTCCTGCTGGTCGTCCCCGTCGGTTCCTTCAGGGAGAAGGACAGGAAAGCCGTGGAGACGTTCCTCGGCATTCTGGGTAACGACGTGTGGAGGAGCACCGTGGTGTTGTTCACCTACGGGGCGGAGCTGAGAGGACGGACGGTGGAGGAACAGGTGGAGCGGAGAGGACGGCCTCTACGGTGGCTGATGGACAGATGTGGACAACGACAGCAGGTGTTGGACACAAACACCGGAGACAGGAGTCCAGTGGACCGGCTGCTGGAGCTCTGCTATGCTGCTCATCCTGGGAGAAGGGTCAGAGGAGGTGAGGGTGTAAGGGATGTGAGGGTGTACAGAGGAGGAGGGACAGACAGAGGGTCTAAGGACAGAGGATGTGAGGGTCTAAGAGGATGAGGATGTGTGAGGGTGTAAGGACAGAGGATGTGAGGGTGTAAGGACAGAGGAGGGTGAAGGACAGAGGATGTGAGGGTCAGAGGATGTAAGGACAGAGGATGTGAGGGTGTAAGGACAGAGGATGTGAGGGTGTAAGGACAGAGGATGTGAGGGTGTGAGGGTGTAAGGACAGAGGAGGTGAGGGTGTAAGGACAGAGGAGGAGGTGTAAGGACAGAGGAAGGACAGAGGATGAGGGTGTAAGGACAGAGGAGGTGAGGGTGTAAGGACAGAGGATCGTTCAGGCTCCCTCATGTGGTGAGAATGTGAACTGAATATCAAAATGTTGAATAGAAAACTATTGAAGAAACTCTCTGGGACTTTGGAATGACTGTAATTTATTATGACTTTTCATTAACTGTTTATGACAAACATTATAAGTTTGATTTTTTGTGATATTTTAATAACATAATCACCTTTGATTTATTTTTTAATTGTTAAAAATACTTTAATATTATTTTGTATGACTTTTGGACATATTATACTATGTTGTTTCTTTTACTTTTATGATATAATAAACTATGGTTTTCTATTATAACATACTATACTGTGACACTTAATGAGATACTATTGTTACGTTCCTGCTCTAAAACCACAGAAAACAAAGGAAGTCAGCCAGAGATCAACTAGAGAGAGAATCTATTTAGAATAAAAGTTTTGTAACCAAAATGCAAATTTGAACAAAAGATCCTGGCAGGTAAACATACTGCCAGTTTAAATAAGGTAATAATAAATAAAGTATACAGCATATCAACTGTCTGACATACAACAAGGTGGTGCCAGAGGAATAAGACCACAGTTCCCAGTATGGGGGGGGCTTATGGACTGGAAGCAGTGGTCAGCTGACTCCAATTACTCTACGGCCTCAAACTCTGACCAATCAGGAGCCAGGAACCCTGAAAGAAAGACAACAACAACACAACACACACAACCTGAAACAACACAACACACACACACAACACAACACAACACTATATACTAGTATACAATACTATGACTTTTTTCAACATACAATACTAAAATACTGACTATTTTTTTTTAAATACTGACTTTTTTTAAAATACTGACTTTTTTCAACATACTATACTGACTTTTTTTTGACATACTATACAAAATTACTTTTTTCAACATACTATGACTTTTTTTACTATTTTTTTTTTTTTAAATACTATGACTTTTTTCAACATACTATACTATGACTTTATTTTTTATACTATGACTTTATTCAACATAGTATACTATGACTTTATTTGACATACTATACTATGACTTTATTTGACATACTATATACATACAGGACAAATAGTGTCTTTCGTGAGTAACGAGATGGATTCAGTTTTGTTTAATATCAGTTTTATTTATCCCTCATTGCAATCAAGTCAAACTTCCATTCTGACAGGGACTACAACACAATATCTTTACAAGTGCCCAAAAAAATATATCTCACTGACCTTTTTTTTTATATTTGGCAACTTATAAGTCTCTGCTAAAACAATTAACAATATATACTAATTTATTCATGAAAAAATACATTGTCAATTTCCACAACAAATACCGAAGAAGGTATGTGACACACAGTAGTTTTGTTATAGGACAACTCAAACATGCTACAAATGAAAGACATTACTGCGGAGTAGGATAAAGGGACAGACACATGAACTGCACTTAACGTGGAGCGCTGCCTAAGTCAGCGTTCTTTAACATCAGTACAGAACATCTGTATATCGACCCAAACGGACTCCAGTACCAAGGCTGACGAAGGAGCGAGCAGGTTCTTTACGCATTTTTTAGGTTTCACATATTGGAGATGTGTTTATTATGTTGAGAATGTTAAAGTGAACTTCATACTCAATGGTCCTCAAACAGAACCACCACGACCCGTCTGTGGTCCAAAGGATTACAAAATAAAACACATTATAAAGAAAAAGTTCAATATTTTGGGGAGAAAACACTTCCCTTGTGAGATTTAGGAGATTAATATCCACTTCATCTCTGTGTGTAAAATACAGAGCTGGAATCAGGAAATGGTTAGCCTAGCTTAGCATTAAATCTGGAAGTAGAGGAAGCAGAAGCAAAGGGTTTATCTGTCAGAAATAAGCCAACCAAGCCCTCCAAAAGTCAACAATTAAAATGCTTACATCTTGTTTGTTTAAACTAAATATTAACAGAAATGTGAGCTTCAGGGGAAGTTGGACGAGGGAACTACTTTTTGCAGAACAACACTTTCAGTCACTGAACGCTGGTTTTAGTGTCTGTAAACAGAACCAACATTCATTTCATCCCCACAGTTTCGGGGTTGAAATGAAGTGTTTCAACACTTTTAACCTTCACAACAGAATGTCTGTGAGCTTCACTGGTGTTTGTAGGTGTATTTGTTGCTGCAGCAGCTCTGTACTTAACACACAAACATGAGATTAATATCCATATTCTCATCTCGCTCTCCGAAAGAGAATCTCCCCAAATATTCCTTTCATGGGAGGAACTAACTGTCAGCTGTTCTTCTGTTCTCTCACTAAAATAAAGTGTTCTAGTTTCTTCTAGTCATCAGTGACCTCATTAGTCAGCTGCATGTGGAGCAGCCTTTTAGTGCTAAAATCTCAATCTTTAAGTTTTGAGTCCCAGAGAGAGACGTGTAGAGAACAGCTGTAGAGACTAAACACACTGAATGACTGATTTCACCCAGAGGAGGTAAGTCCTCTTTAGCTCGTGAAAGCAGAGAGTATGACGTCCTCTGAAGGAGCTCTGTGCAGCCTCAGAAAATGACATCACAGTGATGTAATCAAGCTTGTGGGCTTTAAATTCAGAACAGAAGGTCTGCTGCTGCATAAACGGGGCTTTAGCGTTTTAAAGAACTGGACATTTACCTTCAGGGGGAGAGGACGATCAACACTGACATCAAGCTTTGCATTATGGGGAATGTAGGATCAAGTGTTTTGGGAGTCTTTTCTTCCTTCATTTCATAAAAGTACAATATTAAATCACTGGAGTTTCCCTTTTAAACTCACACTACATATGCTTTGAGAAGCTACAAATCAGACGACAACCAAATATAAAGTCTCATGTCACAGTGTGAAGCACGTCAAAGTGTCTGTTTTAGATAAATGATTCATTTAGTGTCCACAGAGACTAAAGCAGACTGATGGTTCCAGTAAACCTTTTCACTACAGAGACAATAACAAAGCAGTTCAGGATCAGAAGCAAACCTACAGGTGAGGTCGAAGGTCGTCTGTGTTTAGAGTTTAAATCACATGAAGCTTCTGTTTGAACGCTTCACTGTGAGGCTTAACACTTGTTTCTAACTTCAGTCATTTGTTCTGCATTCATGGTTGCAGTAGATTCCTAACATTGATCTATTTTACACTGACATAAGCTAAATTGATTTAAAATATATTAGAATATCTAGCCTACGTTGACACTTGCACACTGCATGCATTGCATGCTTGTGGGAAACAGAATATTTAAACTACACCAGACTCAAAAAATTCACATGACAACTTATCAAACTGTGCAAAATGTTCTGGGGTGCCGAGAATTTAGATCCTAAAAACAGAATCACAAGCCGAGCTTGAGAACCCTGGTTCAACAGGTACGCGTGTTTAACGGAGGCCGCTCCTCCATCTTTAATCTGAACGTGTGCTTCTACTGCTGCAGCTGAAGTCTGTCCACCGTGGTGCAGACGCAGAAAACATGTTGAAAGGAATCGTTTAACATTTGAAAAACTGGGTTTATTTGCTTTCCTTCTGAGATAAAGTGAGCTGGAGTCAGGTCACGATTAGCCTAGCTTAGCATAAAGACTGGAGACCTGTGGAGCTCTCTGATTCACACGTTATATCTCATTTATTCCATCTGTATATTTACAGGAATGTGATAATAAAAAGATGTGTTTTTAGGGTTAGTTGTGTGCTTTGGAACTACCGATATTAATAGTGTTCTTCATGACAGTTCCAGAGCAAAAGTGCAAATTAAAAATCACAAACTGTCATTTTAAAATTCCTGTTTTTGTACAGATTGAAGAAAAATGAGATTCAACATGTTAGTGAGCTTTGAAGGTGTAGCCAGGTTAGCTGTTTCTTTATGCTAAGCTAGGCTAACCAAGTCCCAACTCCACCTGTGTAAGAAAGCAAATAAACCCCAAAACTATTCCTTTAAACAAAAAACCTCCCTGATTTTGAAAGGTGACACTTCACAGTTGAGTTTTAGTGGTAATCTGGGGATTGTTTTTATGCACAATATCAAAACCAGGGAGTTAAAGTTTCAAATCATCATCAATCTGCTCCGACTGTTTCAATCTACAGACTGTAAACCAGTCATGAAAAACAACCTGTTTAGTGTTTGATCAGACCACTGAGCAAAGAGTCAAAGTTGCATAAGGATTCATTTTCCACCGACACTATTAGACGTCAATACTTACTGTTATTACACTGTTATGATATAGTTATTATCTATTACTGTACTTGTTTCTATTACATTGCAGGTTGCAGAGAAGGTGCACATTTAATTACACCCATTAAAACAGTGTTAGCAAGGTGAGGAACATGAGAACAAAGTGAAACAGGAAGTTAAAAACAACAAACATATGTAGAACGTACTGAACACAGTTTAAATCTGACTTAACAAGTAAAAATACCTCGAGATGAAAACTTCCAGTTTGGACACAAAGAAGAAAAGTCCACAGAAATGCACAATAAACCTATGATATTTCTGTGATTTCACATTTTGATGAGCTTGTTTTTGCCTTATTGTTTCCTATGGAACAGCTGCATAACGTCTGGAATGATTAAACCTTATCTGTGACGTGATACGAGGCATTTTCAAGTATTTTTAGTGCGTATCTACTTCAATGCATCTTTTACTATTTTTCGTCCCGAATCGTGAGGCTGATTAAAGTGTGAGTGGAATGAGAAGCTGTTGGTTTAACCTCAGTAACACCGACTGGACGTGAAGGTCAGAGGTCGTCAGGAGCAGAAGGCCGACTGCAGCTGCTTGAAGGCGGCCTGCCTCTGTTTCTTCTCCTCCTCCTGTCTCTTGCGTTCTTCTTTCTCCTCTTGGATCTCGGCCTCGAACTTGCTGCCCACAGACAGAGCCTGCATCTGTGACACACAAAACCAGAGTTCTGTGATACTTTTACTGCACATTTATTCAACTACTTATGGAAAAGAAAGTGTGCTGGGGTGTCCACTGGATACGGTGGAGGTGGTGGGAGACAGGAGGGTGATGGCCAAGCTGTCATCCCTGATGAACAACACCTCCCCCCCCATGCAGGACACCCTGGCAGCTCTGTGCAGCTCCTTCACCACCGGCTGCTTCACCCCCGGTGGTGAAGGAGAGGTACTGCAGGTCCTTCCTTCCTGCTGCTGTCAGGCTGCACAACCAGCTCTGCTCCCAGTAGACCACATGACAATAAAAACCTGTGCAATACAATATCTTATCTTAAAAAGATAGAAGGAGGGACCACGGTTTTCCTTCAGACTTTGACCTCTCATCTGGTTAATCTGTGCCCAAGTACAGCTTTATTTTGGCGGTCTGTGGAGACTTCCATGGACTTGATACACAAACCGGATCATAAAACTCACAGTTCAGATTTGATCACTGTTTTGAGTCACAGATCGGATCATCATAAAAGAAAGAGAGCAAATATAACTTTCAGATCTCTGATCATGCTTTTTGTCGCTGATACTAATGATTGATCATTGATGATCCATTTAGTCAGTTTCCTTTGATGTTTCATTATAGCAGCTGGTCTACAAGGATCCAAATCTCTTTTTTTGCCCCGTCCCAAAAATCTTCAGTCAGTAAACCATCAAAAATACTAAATGTTATACTTTTACTTTGTTAAAGTCATTTATTGTGTTTTTTTTCTTCATAAAAACACACAATTCAAATCATAAGGATATTAAATATTGTATTTTTATGGATTAAAACAAATCCAAAACTATTAGTTTTATTGAAGTATTATAATCTACTTAGAGCTAGTGTTAGGAAGTTAAACAGCTCTGAATATTGAGGATAACGACCATCAGTAAAACTTTATTTACACTGTGATGGTTAAACTGTGTCAATAATCTGTATGGATCACGGCTCAACTATGGTCTGTTATACTTCTAGTCCTAAATTGTCTGAGAGGACTCATACCTTTGCTTCAAAGAAGTCTTTGGCCCCCATCACTCCCTCTGTGGACACGTTGATCTCAGACAGTCTGGCCAGAGCCATCAGACCGCTCTCCTCCTGAAGCTCTCCGGCCGCCGCCCTCCGGAAGATCAACAGGAACTGAAGAGAGTTTGATCAGAAGAAGTCTGGCTGTGTTCGTGCAATATTGTTTCTCTAAACATCATCCTCATTCACTGCTAGTCCACCTCAGAACGTTGAGTTATGACTTTAGCACGTGTGCAAAAGTTAAAGATGAAGACCAAAGTTCATATTAAGCTTCCTCGATATGCATGAAATCACTAGACAGGACAGTGAAGTTCACACTGCTAAAGTCTGACTCTCACCTCTCTGAAGCTCAGCTTGCCATCGAAGTCTTCGTCCACCTCTTTGATCATGTTCTTCAGGCCCAGGTGAGTCTGTGGAGCTCCAAGCTTCTCCATCATCAGCTTCAGCTCCATCAGGTCGATGAAGCCGTCTCTACCGGTGTCGTACCTGCAAACCACAAAAAAAAAACCATCACAGTGTTAGCAGGGTGTTTTAAAGAGTGTCTTAAAGCTGCATTCTCTCTCCTGTCCATCAGGGGGCGACTCCTCTGGTTGTATAGAAGTCTATGAGAAAATGACTCTACTTCTCTCTTGATTTATTCCCTCAGTAAACATTGTAAACATGAGTTTATGGTCTCAATCTCTAGTTTCAAGTCTTCTTCAATACAGCATGATGTTCATTTAGTAAATGATGCTCCATTTAGAGTCAAACAGACCATAAAGCAGGGGATGCTTTAGGGCGGGGCTACACACTGATTGACAGGTCCACACCAGAGACGTATACGGCGTCTCGACGTCACTAATATGGTCACTTCCTGTTCAAACCAACATTACGACGTTCACAATCCAAGAATGGCGACGGCGAAATTGCCGAACTCGAGGCTTCATAACGGCCGGGTACAAACCAACGGGTGACATCACGATGACTACGTCCACCTCGTATATACAGTCTATGGTTACGGTATGTGATGATGTCATCAGGCTGATTGTTCACGGAGCTACGTGAGATTTCAAACTGAGAACATAGAAGGATTGTTCTCGAGAGCTGGAATGAAACAACTGCTCTGTTTCTGGACTGAACAGATTAGTCTGTCACACACACACACACACACACACACACACACACACACACACACACACACACACACACACACACACACACACACACACACACACACACACACACACACACACAGTTGTCTAAAGCGTCTATAAATACTGGTCCTATCAGTGATTCAGTCTCTGTGGAGTGCAGTTGGTGATAACAGCTGTCTCACTGGGTGCTGTGGAGCTTCAGGCTCATTTCTATGTTCATACTTCCTGTCAGCGGACGTCATTGACAAACAATGTGACCCGAAATAAACTGGGACACGGTTAAAATGGGCGGAATGGTTTATATGTCGCACAGTTGTTCAGACTTACTGACGTCTTGTTTTAAAAGACACAGTTTCTGAAAACAGAATGTGTGTTTCTCTACATTGATTGAACGTTTTGATACTTTTATAGTATTTAAATAGCATTTAGACAAGCTTTATATTAAAATAAAACATTTAAATCCCCCTTTTCTGTTAAACTACTAGCCCTTGACATCTAAGATGCATTTTAAATACGATCGAAACATACCCTGTTTAGGATTTGGCACCTTTTTACCTGGTCAGTGGGTCAGAGATTAAATTTGCTTCTCAGCCCTCAGCTTTTATTTTGAAAAGCCAAGTGCTCAATACAAATACATGTCTAAAACAGCTGGTTTGTCCCAAAAACTACAATTTCAACAAGAGCATTGATTTGTTTCTTTAAAAAAATAGTCGTATCATCGAGTTTATGGCTCAAAAAACACGTTTTACAAAACTTTACAAACATGGAAGGAGCAAGAAGAAGAGTTCATGCATTCAGTGCATTTCTGACAAAGAGCTGTTTGTATCTGCGATGACACAACTTATCTCCTGCTTCATCACCGTGATTCCTGAACGATTATCAGCCAATTGTTGTTCTAAAGCGTCTCAATGTAGAACAAAGAAGTTGCATTTAGTTACGTTGTCTTTGTCACCATTGAATCAGATCGTTAACCGGGTTGGAATCGACCACAATCGTCCCTTCATTTGCATAAAGGACTGATTACAGCCAGAGAAAGAGCTTCCTGTCCGGGCAGCGTTCCAGTTCTGGGAACACAAAGAAAACAGACTAAGTTGAGCTGTTGTTTGTGGGAATGCTGGAGGAATGAAACCATCCGACCACGAGGAGGAACCATGAGGAGGAACCACAGGAACCACAGGAACGCTCGTTATCTCACTCCGGTCCTGAAGGAGAACGGAGCCACACAATGCAGCGTTTTGTTTTAATCTATATGTGAATATATATGTCTATAGATATATATCTATATATATATCTATAGATATATATCTATATATATATATATATAGATATATATCTATATAACAGCTGCTCTTTTCTTGGTTTTCTTTGGGAAAATGTAAAAAAACAAACATTTGTAGCGCAACAAATGAAGGTCGTTTAACGCGAATACACACAAATAATACAAGTATATTTTAAAATATATATAAACATATATATATATACACAACTATTAAGCCATCGTCCAGTAAACTGAGTTGAGAAGAAAGTTAAATTTGAAGAGAAAAAAGTAAAAACGGAGTAAATAAGATAATTTTTGTTTATGTTTAAAAAATGTTGGCATATTAAATAATGAAATTAATCAAATATTCAGGAGGTACCTCATCTAGATTTGCATAGTAAAAGATCATATATTTAAGATTAAAGAAATAAACAAACAGACTCCAGGTCTGTCCAAAATTTGTGGGATTTTTCACAAAGAATTGTTTCTGTATCACGTTTACAAAAGATACAATAAATATAAACGTCTGTGAATTTAGCGGTAAGATGATTATGGGTTATATTTCATGTAAAAATAAACAGTATAATCAATAGTTTTGTATGACTTTGTATTAACCAAATACAAGTGTTAGCCACTGTTATTTGTTATGGGTTTAATTACATTTGTCCATATTTGTTAAATATTTAAAGCTGATATTTGACTGTTAAACATTTTAACATGCTCACAAAGCAAACAGTTGTTGTTCCAGGTTCTCAAATACACAGATTTGCTGCATTTCTTTACATTAATACGACTGATATTTAAATATCTTTGTATTTTGGACTGTTGATCCAACGAAACATTACATGTAACCTGACAGCTTTAGGGAATGAAATGGAATTATGTATTCAAATATTGTTCAAACTTTTAATTTAGACTTTAGTGTCACATCTGGGAATATTTTCACACATCAATAAATAGATTTTTTAAAATTAAGCTGCAACTAATAAATGACTCATTTAGGATACAGACTTTTATACAAACATTCACTTGTTCCAGGTTCTTAATTACACAGATTTGCTGCATTTCTTTACTTTAATACGACTGATATATTTAAATATATTTGTATTTTGGACTGTTAGTTACATTATTTTAGACTTTAGTGTCACATCTGGGCCTCCATAGGATATATTTACTGCCTTTTAATTGAGAGCTGATATGATTAATTGATTAATAAATAGAGTTTAAATATACAAATCTTCACTTGTTCCAGGTTCTTAATTACACAGATTTGCTGCATTTATTTACATTTAATACGACTCATATTTAAATATATTTAAATTTTATACTTTAGTGTCACATTAAGAACACTCCATATCTATATAACTATTAAATGAACTCATTTAGGGTATTGATTTTTATATGAACTATTTACATGTTCCAGGTTTTTAATTAAAGGATTTGTTGCATTTCTTTACTTTAATACGACTCATATTTAAATAAATATATTTAAATTATTTTAGACTTTAGTGTACATTGGACTCCAAAATAACATTTTCACACATATCTATATATATATATTGAACATTAATATATTGATTTATGAAATATGAACTCACTTAATACAAACATTCAGTTGTTTTAGGTTTTTAATTCTTATGTTATTTCATGTAGTGTCACGTGTGGACCTCCATAGCTTCTGGTTTCATTTGAATGAGCCGTTAACCGTTGCCCTGGTGCCCTTACCCTGGTGGTGACCGTTACCCTGGTGACCGTTAACCGTTGCCCCGTTAACGTTAACCGTTAACCGTTGCCCTGGTAACGGTGAGTGACAGCTCGTCAGCAGCATCTTTAATCGCATCAGGAGCTTCAGCCGCCGCTGACCAACCGCTGCTGCTGCGCGGCGGTTAGCGGCGGTTGGTTAACGGTTAGTCGGCGGTTAACGGTTGGTCGGCGGTTAACGGGTTAACGGTTAACGGTTGTTCGTTGGTCGTTCTTACCGTTTGAACATCGCCTCCATGTCTTTGATCTGTTTGCGGGTGAACTCCTTGAACTCCGTGTACGGGTTGAACACCCGCGTGAGTCTCGGCGCGGCGGTGCCGGCGGTGACGTCATGTCTGCGGGTCAACACCGCGCTCAGCTCCGAGGAGGCGGGAGGCTCCCCGCACGAGGCCTCCTGCTGCTGCTGCTCCCGCGGCGGGAAGCGCGAGGGCCGCGGCTCCTCCTCGCGCTGCTCCTCCTCGCTGCTCCTCCTCGCTGCTGCTCCTGCTCCTCCTCGCTCCTCGTGCTGCTCCTGCTCCTCCTCGTGCCGCTGCGTGGCGGTCAGTCGTGACTGCAGCTTCTTCGCCAGCTCGTCCGACGCCATGTCTGCGGGTGGAGGTCTGCACGACTCCGACCGTTAAACACCGTTAAACACCGTTAACAACCGTCAACTGACCGCAGAGCAAGAAGAGCGCAGCTTCCGGTCGCACTGTTTTCAGAATAAGATAGAAAACAATGACGTATATTCTGGAAATTCTTTTTTTTTTGCAAAATGTTTCCTCTGATCAATTTGTACAATTCCCTCTCTTTACATGAATATAGTATTTTTCAAAATAAAGTTCCATCTTCACAGGAAACAATTCAGATGATCACCGGAAGAAGGAGAGCGTAGCTTCCGGTTTCACTGTTTTCAGAATAAGATAGAAAGAAAATGACATATTTATATACTTTATACATTTCTGTCTATTTCTTTATTATTGTAAGAAAATGACATATATTTATATACTTTATTTCCTCTGATCAATTTGTTCAATTCCCGCTCTTTACATGAATATAGTATTTTCAAAATAAGATCAGAAAAAAAAGACGAGAGCGTAGCTCTACTGTTTTCAAATTTTTAATTATTGTATTTATGATGTTTCCTCTGATCAATATGTTCAATTTCCGCTCTTTACATGAATATAGTATTTTTCAAAATAAAGTTCCAGCTCCAGGACCAACCGTCAAGTGACCGCAGAGCAGAGCGGCTTCCGGTCACACTGTTTTCAGAATAAGATAGAAAAGAAATGACGTATATTTATCTACCTTTCTGTCTATTTTTTAATTATTGATGTTTCCTCTGTCAAAAATTTGTTCAATTCCCGACCTTTCTGTCAAATTTTGAATTATTGTATTATTGATGTTTCCTCTGATCAATATGTGTAATTTGTTCAATTTCTGCTCTTTACATGAATATAGTATTTTTCAAAATAAAGTTCCATCTTCACAGGAAACAGGAGCAGAAGAAGATGAAACGTAGTTCAAACTGACCGGAAGACAGAGGGACAGCTTCCGGTTGCACTATTCCAAAATAAGAGAAACATTAGTTTGTAAGGTCTAAATTAAAGATGCTACTTCCATGTTTCAGATCCTGCTGAGTTAAAACTCTTCCTCAGTTACAGCTGATTTATTTTACTATTTTATGAAAGTTTGGGGTAATATTACCAAAAAAACTACATTTAAAAAAAAGTATTAAAGGTAAATTAAATATTCTGTCTGATATTCTTCTTTTTAATCCAGTTTGATTGTGCACATTATAAAACATTATACATTTTTACATGAGAAGTTATGGCATAACCAAACTCAGACACTGAACACTTTAATAACTCTCATATTGTTTGTTTGTTTATCATAATCTATTGTACATTTTCATATTTTATTTTGATTAAGTCTTGTGTTTATTATCACCAATCATCAAGTCTAATACCTTGTATGTGCAAACACACTCGGCAATAAACTGTTAAATAAACCTTATTTTTTCTATACTTTTTACCAAACAAAACTAGTATTTTTTGTTGTTTCACTACAACAAAAATGAAAATATGAGACTAGAACAGTTTCTGCTGTTGTGGGATGTCTTGTTTAATAATATCTGGACCTCCATGAATATTGTCCACCCCAAAATAAATAACACCACAACAAAAACAACGTTTATACTGATATAAAGGCTCATATCAGAGTGCATCGTATAAGACCATGAAGAGCACCACCATGTTCAGCTTTTATGGAGCTTAATCATTTCATTTAATCACACAGTAAGCTTAAATAATGAACACTGTTTATAATTAATAAAAACATATGGATCAGAATGTACAGAAGGAGAGTTTCTCCCGGGATCTCATTACATATTTAGAGGAGCATCATGTTCCAAACAGCTGATCTCAGAGGACAATTACACACAGAAGATTTTGGAGAGTGATTTTAAAATAAATCAAAACAATAACACGACTTTGTTTCAAAGCATCTGACCTCCGACAGCAGGAAAAACATTTACTTCCATCAACTGAGCACCTCGTCTGCTGATGAAGAAAGCAAAACCTGTTCTCTGACGGCTGGAAAACACAAAAACATACAATCATGTGATGAAGTTATTTATTCAGAAGGAGCACATATCTCTGGAGAGGTCGGGCTGATCTGAACCCACATGGTGATTTGTTATTGGACTTTGTTTGTGAAGTGAAAAACAAGACCACAAGGAGAAGAAAAGAAACGATACTAGGATGTAATGAATATATGACCTCTGTGGTTAAAGTTCCTGACAGATCCTCGTCTCCTCTCCTCCCTGGATGTGGATCGTTGGACATCCGTCTCCGTCTCTCTGAAGGGTTCCCCTCTGGTTCTTGTTCTGCTGGACTAAACCCTCCTCATAGAACAACAGCGGAGAAATACCTAACTGAAGAACAAACAACAGAAAACAGATGAAGACGAGTTCTGCCGCAGATTTGTGTGTGATGATGGCGCTGTAGTCACCTCTCTGTAGAAGGCTCTTCCTGGAGTAGATATGGAGGTGAGGACGACTTTATCTTCGCTCTGTCGGATCTCTGTGACGATGTCGTCGTGCTCCAGAGACTCCACAGGTTTCCCGTTGACGGCCAGCAGAAGGTCTCCGTCCTCCATCCCCATCGCCTCGGCTGGGCTGCCCTCATCCACCTCCCTCAGCACATGAACTGGAGGAGGACGGGAGAGGAAATGTAAGAAGTTCAGAGAAACTGAAATCATCTGATTATCACTGAGATGAAGGAAAGAACACCAGTGGGATTGAAAAACATGTTTTCTTTGAACAAGTTAGTAGAACATCCTTGTATTTTTGGCAAACTGCATTTGACATACAATTCTGACCAGGAGACAACCTCCAGAGTCAAAGCTTCATGTGTTAAAGCTGCATTCTCTCTCCTGTCCACCAGGGGGCGACTCCTCTGGTTGTATAGAAGTCTATGAGAAAATGACTCTACTTCTCTCTTGATTTATTCCCTCAGTAAACATTGTAAACATGAGTTTATGGTCTCAATCTCTAGTTTCAAGTCTTCTTCAATACAGCATGATGTTCATTTAGTAAATGATGCTCCATTTAGAGTCAAACAGACCATAAAGCAGGGGATGCTTTAGGGCGGGGCTACACACTGATTGACAGGTCGACACCAGAGACGTATACGGCGTCTCATCCTTTAATCACAGCCAAAATCATTATCGTCAAATTTCATCTCTCCAACAGTCCTTGAACACATCATGTGTAACCAATGCTTCTGTCAGGAAAAGCTGCGAAATTGAACCCTAAACGTGTGATCTTTCATCAAAAACATTTTATTCTATGTGACTCATTTAAAAATCTCGTCTCAAATAAACCGTTTGCTTTAACCAGATTCTGTAAAAAAAAAAAAAACATCATGCTGTATTGAAGAAATGAACATCATGCTGTATTGAAGAAGACTTGAAACTAGAGATTGAGACCATAAACTCATGTTTACAATGTTTACTGAGGGAATAAATCAAGAGAGAAGTAGAGTCATTTTCTCATAGACTTCTATACAACCAGAGGAGTCGCCCCCTGGTGGACAGGAGAGAGAATGCAGCTTTAACACATGAAGCATTGACTTCACTCTGAAGAACTGGAGGTCATCTTGTTGTCATGTGACCATCTTGTTTCTCACCTTTCCTCTGAGAACCTGCCAGCTTCTCTTGTCTCAGCAGGAAGCCGTACCCGTCGCGTCCTTTAACCAGACGCATGGTTTTGGGTTCGTGCGGGAGGCCGCGGCATTCTGCCACCACGGGGAGGACGGGCGTCTTCCTCCGGACGCTGCAGGACTCGCCCCCCCGATCGATGACCAGCACCGTCACCGAGTCGCCGCTCTTCTTCACCTGAAGGACCGGTACTGGTTAATGTCTAACACACACTGGTTTGGATGGTTTACTGAGGGATCTGGACTCGTACGGTTCTGTTGAGCGTGGACGGTGTGAGCGTGGACACCAGGACGCCGTTGATCCAGATCAGTCGGTCTCCGGAGCAGACGCCGGCTCTCTCTGCCGGACCGTCGGTCACTGTGTTCACCGTAAAGTGGCCCTTCTGACCTGAGGACACAGAATATTATCATAACCATCATGATCATTATTATCAGTATGTTGTGGAATAAAACCAGTGACCTTTGTTACCAGCAAACTGGAGTTTACAGAGAAAGTTAATTAATTATCAGGCTTCCTGCTGACGTCATCTAGTTGGAGCAAACTCTTATTATCGTCCAAATAAAACCAGATACTTGTACTTATGGTTTGAAGAAAAACCTAATTAATTCCATCTTTTTCTAGCTGCATTTATTTTATATTTATTTTATATTTATTTTATATTTATTTTATATTTATTTTATATTTATTTTATATTTATTTTATATTTTTGTTTTCTTCTTTGTCTTAAAATTGTTTTGATCACTATCAACTTGTTTCACTTCCTATTTTGTTTTCTATTTTTCATTTAATAGTTTTTTGCTTCACTGTCCAATGTTTTTAAATACTTCTGTATTAGAGGAGAAGATCTGCTCCTGGAGGAGGAAGAGGAGGAGGAGGAGGAGGAGGAGGAGGAGGAGGAGGAGGAGGAGGAGGAGGTCGCTGCTGCTGCCGGGAGCTGAGCTCTCCTCCTCCCTCCGGAGCTCCAACTGCAGGTTAAAGGCTGAAATGAAGACGGAACTGGTGGACTGGTCTGCTGGATCTGGGTCTGTCCACGGTGGACTGGTCTCTGCTGGATCTGGGTCTGTCCACGGTGGACTGGTCTCTGCTGGAGTCTGGTCTGAAGGAGTTTCTGGTGAACCTTCATGATCTCATCTGGTTTCTCCAGAATCCGACCCGGTGGCTCCGATGACGAGCTTTAAGAATAACTTTATAGAAACAGACGATCTTCTCTCTGATGGTCTGTTTACTGATGGAGGTCTATAGAGGATCAGGACTAAACTGAGACTGGATCAGAACCAGATAGAAGTTCCTCACTGTCACTTCAAGCACAGAGCTGGAGTCATGTGATTAGCTTAGCTTAGCATAAAGACTGTAAGCATGGGGAAACAGCTAGCCTGGCCTCAGGACCTTTTTAAGCCGGTTCTTCTAGAGAGCAGGAAGTGAATCATTAATGGAGAGCAGATTGTCACAAGATCTTCTGGCATTCATTCTGGTTCTTGTGAACTAGTTGAAGCCCTGAACATCAGACTGTATTCAGCCTCTCTGTCTGTGAATGAGTAGTTAACACTCTGTGTGTTGGTACCTTCCACTGAGGTGAAGGTCATCCCGAGGCCGAGCTCCGGGTGTCCGCTGACGTGACACAGTCTGGGTCTGGACCAGCCGTCCCCTTTGGAGGACTTGGCCAGCTTCTGCAGATCCAAACCGATAGACACGGCCTGGAAATAAAGACATTTGTTTTGTCACGTTACTCTCTTTAGCATCGTTTTTGAAAATGACTCTACTTCTCTCTTGATTTATTCCCTCAGTAAACATTGTAAACATGAGTTTATGGTCTCAATCTCTAGTTTCAAGTCTTCTTCAATACAGCATGATGTTCATTTAGTAAATGATGCTCCATTTAGAGTCAAACAGACCATAAAGCAGGGGATGCTTTAGGGCGGGGCTACACACTGATTGACAGGTCGACACCAGAGACGTATACGGCGTCTCTACGTCACTCCTCCTCAGTCCATATATGGTCACTTCCTGTTCACTGGTTGCCAAAAAGCCAAGATGGCGACGGCCAAATTGGCAAACCCAAGGCCTCATAACATCAGACCAAAACCAATGAGTGACGTTACAACGACTACGTCCTCTTCTTCTATACAGTCTGTGTTTGGGATGGATTCCCAGTTGCACTGTGGTGTGCAGAGTTATTATAGTTATTACAGTTTATATATCATAGTGGTTAATAAGATCTGGTTAGTCTCTATTTTGGTGCCAGTTCCAGCTGGTTTCATGTAAAAGGACGTCATGTCAGCAGAGTGTCCTCATAATGCGGCACGAGAATAAGATTATGATTTTAATCTTCATACCTGTTCATACTCGTCTCCTCTCAACACCAGCAGAAACAAATGTAATCCACACGACTGGATCTTCCTCACAATCTGTCAGGACGTTGCAGAGAGACACAGATGATTAAGTGAATAAACTCCATTTCATGTTAAACACTGTTACTTAAATATTTAGATCCATCCTTGATTAAAATAACTGTTTTATGAAGAATGAAGAATGAAGTCTATGAAGTTAACTCCGTGGAAGACGACCGCTTTTTTTAAGCTAAATGAAATGAACAATTCTTAGTTTCAGCTCATTATACACACATAAAAACAGAGTTTAAAAGACGCCCAGCAGATGTTTCAGTATCTTGCTCCAGACATCAGACTTCTTATGAACCAGGCTGTGGACACCGACCCTGCAGAAGTCCACGTTGAGCACAAACTCCTGGTTGACCTCCAGGACCCGGTCCCCCTCCCTGAGGCCTCCGTGCTCCGCGGGGCTCCACGGCTCCACGTCTCTGACCTCAAAGCTCCGGCCTCTCGGGTCCGTTCGTAAGAAGAAGCCAAAGCTTTGACCCTCCAGACGCTTCAGGTGGCAGAGTCTGGGCGCGAGGCTGTGAGGCTCTGAACACACGGCGAGTGAAGATCATCAACAGGGAAAGCATGATTTATTAAAGGTCAATGTGAAGGTTTGTGTTCTCACCAGGGTCATCTGTGATCACCAGAGCCGGATTATCGATTCCTTCCTTTGGATTGAAGGTAAAACTGAAAGAAGGACAGAATAGAATTCAGCTTCTATATAAAAACACAAATGGCTGTTTTTTAAAGGAACATATCAGTGTTCTGGACGTTATATTTCATTCCAGTAGACTCACTTCTGATCATTTAAAAGAATCATGTGATTCAAGATATATTTTTTAATCAATTGAACAAACAGGAACCCAGTGGTTTACATTCATATCTATCTATTATATTTATGTTATTCATCTTATTCATTTTATTAATTCTATTTATTTTATTTTATTTCATTTTCTTAGTCTATTTTTATCCTATTGATTGTTTTTATTGTTTCATCTATTCTACTCTTTTATCAGGTTTAACCTTTACCTTAGTTGGTCTTCTGTTGTTTTATTGTCTTGCTTTTGCTGCTTTGTCTGTCAAAGCACTTTGTAAACTCTGTTTTTAAAGATGCTATATAAATTATTATTATTATTATTATTATTATTATTATTATTATTATTATTATTATTATTATTTCACTGAGGTTTCCTGGTGATGAGGAGCATCAGTTCAGTTTGGTCTCACCCAGCATTCGTAGCGATACCGACAAAAAAGAATGTGTTGTAATTCGTAAATATCCAATTTAATAATTTCGTGATCCACGTAACCAGGAAGTATAAAGTCCACATAATCACACACAGTGCGAGTTGGAAAGGAGGTGGATGTTTCCAACAAACCTGGATCTTTCGTCAAAAGGAACCTGTTCATTCCTCGTATGAAACAGGAAGTCAACTTTCATTTATTTGTTGCGTAGGTTGTGTAAGGTAGTTATGGTACTTCTGTGGTTGATCTTTTCATCATATCTTCTTAAACCTAACTAGGCAAAGTGAGATTTTAATGATCTGTCCCCTTTAACTATATTCATGTTGGATCATTAAGCCCAGTACAATATGTATTTGTCATAAACCTCGCCTTCACCATACTGGTTAACTGAATATCAACTCTTCTGCTGACGATGAACACATGTTGCTGAGAGAATAGTCGTCCTTGTTGTCAAAGTATCGAGTCGATAAGGAGCTCACAGTTCAGCTGTTATCTGCTTCTGTGATATCAAAGTTCTGTCATCGCTGCATAACTGTGAACACAACAGATTTCATAAAGTATAATTACAATTAAAACTGTTCTGTGAGACTCAGAGACATCAGGTCTGTATTTCAAAATATTTAAGGGTTACATAACTAAGTAGTATCCTGTGAAGACGCAGTTTATTTTGAAAAGACTATAAATGTAATGAGAGTCACAGATGGTGCAGAAATGTTATTAGTGTTTAAAGTTGGTATGAAGTTACAGCGAGGACATACAGTGATGCTCTCGTTCAGTAACATCAGTGAAAAACACTCTGGTTTGATTGGACTTCCAGTTGGCTGTCAGCTCTTTGACTCCAGGAAAGTGAAGAAGAGTTTGGTTGTAAAGTCTGCAGCTCCTCTCGCTGCTATTAGCTTGTTTTAATTCAAGTTTATTAATATTTTGTTTCTTAATTGCACCAAATTCAACAAAAGCACTCCGTTGGGTCTCCTGCAAAACACCCGTAAAGTGTGAAGTAGATCAGCTGATGGAGACGTGTGAAGAAGGAAGACAGATTCCTTGTTTTCTAGTCAGATAAATCTCTTCATAAGATCTTAAACACAGACGAAGAGCATAAATCAGTTCTTACCGTGGAGATTCCATCGCATCCTGGCAGCCTGTTGGAAACACAGGGACACTATGAGATTCTGCTTTTGTATTTTCTGATGTTTGAACCTTCCTCTCGTCTCATTCTTCAGCGTGTCGGTGAAGCTCTTTGAACTTCTCTCACCTGTGTGAAAGGTTCTCTACAAATAAAGTTTGATTGACTGATTTATTGGCTCATTAGCCCTCTTTGACCCGAGAGTTCAAGGCTATTGAATGAAGGTCTTGAGCTTTGTGACACGTTCTTTCCAGAAATGTAATTCTCACCATCACAGTGGGCTTTCTGCAGCCGCCTTAATGAAACAAACCAGTCATCCTCATGTTCTATAACCCCACACCGGAGCCTTATTGCTCCTGTGTTGAACCCTGAGGATGTGAAGAGAGACCGACCTTCCTCGGATCGCTCCAGAAAACACCAAGAGGAACAGGAAGTCAGCGATTAGTTCATTCATGGTAATAAATAACCTCCTTTATAGCGTAAACAAGGGACCGGGTGAGGGGGGGGTCCAGTGCAAACAAGGACATTTAAAAAACAACCGGTAAGAACGGACTGTATAACTGTTTCCTCTGTGTGTGTGTGTGTGTGTGTGTGCAGAGGTTTCTGTTAAAGAAATGTCTCAAACACAAACATACGGAGTAACTGTTTAACCAGAAGCAGTCGTAGGAAATATCAGATCTCAAAACATGAAAAGAAGGATCTGTGCTGTGAGGTTACCTTCACACACACACACACACACACACACACACACACACACACACACACACACACACACACAGGTGATGTAGACACCAAACCTCCATCACCATGAAGACTCTCCTCTAGAGAGATATCAAGACTTTCATTCTCATTTTTGAATATTGAAATAGTCAAATGATTCATGTTCAGCACTGTATATGAAATGAAACAACTACTTGTGTAACATCGGTGATAAGAGAGAAATTCAAACCGGTTGCTTTAAATGTTGTTTTAGCTGACAGGGTTCTCTTGTGTTATTGTTAAACGCATGTTAATAAGATTAATTATTGTTGAGTTAACGCTCTTAAAAGGACAAATTCAGATACTGATGGAAGAAGTCAGAGGTTTAATGAAGCATTCATCAGATTTCAAACGGTCTTTAAAAACATAAAAAGAACAATCAGGTACTTTGACTTCACTTATAAATGATATACGGTGATAGAGAGAGAGAGAGAGAGAGAGAGAGAGAGAGAGAGAGAGAGAGAGAGAGAGAGAGAGAGCTTACCTGTGGAGTCCTGAGTGTGTTTGTGTCCCTGCTTAGACTGAGGACACTGTGGACGGACAAGGTTCACAGCTCTCACACACACACACACACACACAGACACACACACACACACACACACACACACACACAATAAACGACGCCTTCAGCAGGTGAGACGGTCCTTTCTCCACACAGGTTAGACGAGTTAAACATTTACCTGGTGGTGTTACACATTATGGAGGAAGAGGAGGAGGAGGGGAGGAGGATGAAGAGGAGGAGGAGGAGGAAGAATGAAGAGGAGGAGGAGGATGAAGAGGAGGAGGAAGAGGGAGGAGGAAGAATAGGAAGAGTGGGAAGAGGAGGAGGGAGGAAGGAGGAGGGGAGGAGGAGGAGGAGAAGGGAGGAGGAGGAAGAGGAAGAGGAGGAGGAAGAAGACTAAAGGTTTTGCCAAATCAACAAAATCTTCTTTTATAAACTGAATTAAAAGAATAATTGAGGATCAAAGTGTTTCTCGTTGAGGTGATTAAGTTTCACTGATGGATGTTTGCTGATGACTCTGAACTCTTCGTGATGTCTAGCGCCACCATCAGGTCGACGTCGTCTTTCATACCGGAAGGTTTATCATAAACATTTATCAAATACTGTTTTATGACCAAATAGTCCTTTTAACACTTTAATGCAACATGTTTTAATGCACTTCATCACCAACATCACAGCACAGGCCTATTTCATTTACACAGCACTGAACATGCATCATTCTGCTCTGAGAACAAATCTGATAGGACATAAAAAACTAAATAAGCAGAATTGAACATTTAATAAACATCTGACATCAGTCTGTTTAGATTTACCTTTAACAAAAACACAAACCGTTTGGGTTCTTGTTCACTTGTTCCTTTAACTAGAACACTTAACAGAAACGTTAACTAAACACAAACCGTTGTTTAACTTTAACTTTTAAAATATTCTTAATTAAACAATTCAGTCATTTTTTACTGAAATCAAAACATTAATGGAGTCAAAAACAAACAGAGAGAAAACAAATACAGATTACAGTCAACGGCAAACACGGTAAAGTGAACATGTTAGAGGAGGAGGAAGAGGAGGAGGAGGAAGAAGAGGTCCAAGGGGGAAAACAACAACAATAAACAGTACATTTCATAATTATTGATATGGCTTCACATTGATTTTGGCTCCAAATAAAACATCAGCCAAACATCTGGAAGACTTTAAAGAGGCACCAACGTGACTTTTCTATTGTTCACTCATGTTAGCAGGTCAGTTAGCATGTTAGCGCTTAGCCAACTAGCACTGCAAGAAGTCCTTGAAGGATTAAAGACGATCCATAAACCTGATGTAACATAAAGAACATTACACGGCTGGTTTTATTCATCAAACATTGAACGTTTTTACTGAACCCGTTACGACAAAGACGAGTAAATAGATTTATTCAACATTTAGCTCTCATTTCATGAGGGGAAAACCCTGGAAGACGTTCACATGACGTTCACATGAGGGGTGATAAAATATGAAAAAAATACCCCAAATTGTACCGGAATTATGACGTTGTCATGGTAACGTGATATGTCGCAGGAAGAGTGCTTTCCTCATTGGTATCTTACAGTTAAGGCTTTAAAGGAGACACTGGGATTGGGCCTTTTCTTAATCACAAACAGTGAGATGTGAGGCTTCATCTTCAGTTTATGTTCTAAAAACATGCAGATAGTATTTTTAATATTTACAGTAATGGTTTGTTTTTGGAACCGATATAATATTATTGATGTATTTCAAGAAGGACTTTTCCGAGGACTATTTATTTATTGCATTACCTCGTTTTTAAATATCCCTTTTTTTGTTCTTTGTCATCTGTTAAATAACAGCTGTATTTGTTCTAATCCACATTAGATTTAAAAAAACGACGCACTGTAAACTGAATATTCATAACACAACGGTGATTCAGTTTCATAATCTATAACCGCAACATTTTACACCCTCATACATCCTCAGAACCTTAAAGTATGTAAGAGCTCTCTGTCGAGGCTTTTTAATCTCTGAGTTTGGTGCAAAAAACAAAGTCATCTTCTTTACAATCTCTCTGTCTCTCTCTCTGTCTCTCTCTCTCTCTCTCTCATCTTCCGTATCCTGATGACGGAGGTAGATCGTCCTTCTCCAGCTGCTGCAGCGTCTGACGGACGCCCTTCTCCACCCGTCTGAAGTGAAGCCTCTTCCAGAAGCTCTGCTGCTGCTGACGGCCCCAATCCAGATCCCTGAGGAACACCTGAGAGAGAGAGACAGAGAGAGAGAGAGAGAGGAGAGAGAGACAGAGACAGAGAGAGAGAGAGAGAGAGAGACAGAGACAGAGAGAGAGAGAGAGAGAGACAGACAGAGAGTGAGACAGAGAGAGAGAGACAGAGAGAGAGACAGAGAGAGAGACAGAGAGAGAGAGAGAGAGAGAGAGAGAGAGAGAGAGAGAGAGACAGAGAGAGAGACAGAGACAGACAGAGAGAGAGACAGAGAGAGAGAGAGAGAGAGAGAGACAGAGAGAGAGACAGAGAGAGACAGAGAGAGAGGGAGGGAGAGAGAGAGAGAGACAGAGAGAGACAGAGAGAGACAGAGAGAGAGAGAGAGAGAGAGACAGAGAGTGAGACAGAGAGAGAGAGAGAGAGAGAGAGAGAGAGGGAGAGAGAGAGAGAGAGAGACACCAGAGAGAGAGAGAGAGAGAGAGAGAGAGAGAGAGAGAGAGAGAGAGAGAGAGAGAGAGAGAGAGAGAGAGAGAGAGAGAGAGAGAGAGAGAGAGAGAGAGAGAGAGAGAGAGAGCTTGCTTATTGATGCAGTCATGCTTTCTCATTGTGAGTAGCTTTCTGCTTGGTTAACCCTTTAAGCAACCACCCAAAACTACTCCCTTTTTTAAAAATCAGAGCCAGAAGCTGTAAGAACAGATATCCTCGTCACATTTTCATCTTTCACTTCTATTTATTTGTATAAGACATAAGACCTCCTCTGTCCTTGGACCCTCTCACCAAAAAAACTTCCAAAATAAGGAAGAAACCTCAAGTTCAACGGTCCTTGAACACATCATGTGTGACGAACGCTTCCGTCAGGAAAAACAAACAATTTTATTTTTCCTCAAAAACATTTTATTCTACATGTCTCATTTAAAATCTCGCCCTAAATAAACCGTTTGTTTTGATCAGATTCTGTAAAAAACATTAAATTCTGAGCTCCTCAGTGAAACTATGAAGACATGATTGATTCATCTGAGACCAACAGTCATGTGACAACAAATCTGAGAAACTTTGACTGAACTTCAGGCTGAACACAGAGAGGAGAGGAGAGGAGAGGCTGTAAATATGTAAATAGTTTAATATATTTATAACACGTAAAGCCTCCATTTTCTTTTTCCGTCATTGGTAACACGTCTGGACACTTGGGTAAATGTTGGAGTTTTAGATTCCATTGATTTATGTCATTATAACTGTGTTATTCTGCACTAAAGACATGTTTGAGTTCTCTACTTCTAGTCAGGATTGTTCTGTTTCCACAGAGGAGCAGGACTTTTATTTTGAAGTGAAGAAAGAGACCACAGAGAGCATCCTGAGGATTCCCCCTCGTGCTGCATCTCTGCGTTTACCTTCAGCTGCTGCTTGACGCGTTCCCGGTCCCAGGACGAGGCGTTCTTCCGGATCACGCTGAGGATCGGGTGCCAGTCCTCGGAGATGTCGGAGCCCTCGGTGACTGAAGCCAGGACCTTGACCCGCCGGCCGCCTTGGCTCTTGGGAACGCCTCGGACATACAGGGACTGTTTAGCAACGTCGCTGAGAGGGTTCAGATACAAGCTGCACAAAGACACCAACAAAGACACGTATTAATAGATCACATCCTGTACTTTAAAGTATCAGTTATGGATGAGCCCAGAAACCCGGTTATAAGAGTCCGGAGTTAAAGGTTCTGCTGTCGGTACTTTAGAAGTTACTGAGGTCGATATTCTGGAAAATCCTCAAGGCCTTTTTACATTTCTTTCTGAAACTGAGTTTTCTGATGCGTCGCAGCCACAGACTGTATATCAGAAGTGGAGCGCTTACTGCACGGTGTGAAGGCCGGGGTGCTCCCTGCAGGCGTCCACCAGAGCCAGAGCGGCGTTGTCCCCGATGTTGTTGTAGGCCACGTTGAGCTCCAGGAGCCCCTCGTGCTGCTGGAGCCTCTCGGCCAGCTCCAGGGCCCCCTGGTCCCCCAGACCGGTGTGCATCAGGGACAGGTGTGTCAGGGACCGGTTCTCTGGCAGAGCCCCCAGCAGGGTGCAGGCTCCGGACTCCAGCAGAGGGTTGTCACACAGTCTGAGGAGCACAAAGGAATAATGAGACAACGCTGGTCTTCTGTTTAGAACAAACTGAGCATAAAGATGGTGAAACCTACCAGAGACTGTGGTAGAGTGGACTCTGTTTTATGGGGACACTCATTGGGTTTCATGCAAGAACCACATGTACAAGTGATTTAGGAGAAAATTTTAATTTTTCTCTTAGGTACAAAAATAGTAAGATACAGTTAAGATAGGAATCCAAACTGTTCTTGCATGAGGTTGTGTTTCTGCATCATGGAGAGCACTCACAGTGAGGCGAGGAAAAGCAACCTTGACCATCTACGTGGTTTCTCCTCGGTGAAAGTGAAAGTAAACATAAATAGTATACATTTCCTGCTGTGGCCGGTATTTTTATTTGTACTGTTTAATGTGTCCGTATCTTGTTGTCTTACTATTGAACAGCACCGTTACTGCTTATCTTTTGTTTTCTTGTGAAGAAAAAGTGACTTCAAGTGGCATTTTATTGTGCAGCCCTGTGTTAGAAATTGACAAGAAAAGCTTAACTACTCTTCTGACAAACTACACTGCATTTCCTCCGGCTGCTTCAAAATAACTCAACTTGTAAAAAAAGTAGTATAATGTCTTGTGTGAACTCTGAGATGTGTTTTTGTGTCTGCAGTTAGATCAGGCAGGTGTTCTGAGTTTAGTTTACTAGCAGCTAAGAAAAGAGACAGTTTAACCCTGAAGTTAAGATGAAGCTCTGGATTTGGGGAGGATTCTGATCTGAGCTTCATCTCCAAAGTCTGGAGGATGAAGTTCTGTTTATACCCACGCTTGGCGTCGTAGTGTGAATTTCCACAGATGGCGTGCGAGCTCTGAGCATGAACGGAGGCGTTTATATTCTATCAGCTGTGCGTAAAAATGTTCTCCGACACAAACAAAAAAATTAAGTGAGAAGAAAAGGACAAGTCTAAACGCTAAACACCATAAACCAACCTCCACTATGCCGAGAACTCATATCTCATATTCATGGTCTACTATATTACTTTCATTCAAGAACTGTGAAGAAAGAAGTCAAGTATTAAATGTATTATAAAGAAACAAAGGTTGAATATCCTGTAAACTATTTGATTTGGCTGCAAAATATTTACTGAAATGTAGATTCTGTTTCCAAAGCATCTAAAAATGGAATTAGTATAAACCATAGACATGTAAAAAGTGTTTTTATCAGTGAAATATTTGTGCCGCATGACAAGTTACAAAAATTCCGAAGTGCACCTCGTGCAGGCCCTGGTTACATCGTTTTCTGGTAAGGCCAGTTGTTTCAGACAGACAGATTCTAATACACATACATTTGTTAAATAATGTCACTCCTAACACAAAAACATCCTGCTGATGGAATCAATTCACACTGGAGCCTGTGAAAGATAAAACCTTTGTTCCTCTCTTTTCCACCTGTTGTCAAGTTAAAATATTTAAATGTTGCAGTCAAAACAGTCAAATACTGTGTATAAAAAAAGTAAAAATTTGAATATTCCAAATCAAAAGACAGCATAAAGTGAGGATTCCTTTGGCTTAACAACAACAACATGAAGACGTGAATAAAGGTGTGGTCTTACTGTAGAGATCTGATAGAGCTCATGGGGTCTAGTAGCAGATCTCTCAGGAGGACGCAGGACTCAGGACCCAGGCTGTTAAACTGCAGACTGAGGACAACAGAGACAGGCAGACGCAACAATCACAACACACACACAGCAAACACATGCTGGACGAGCAACGGGAGTCATCCAAAGTCATCCAAAGTCATCCAAAGTCAGGAAAAATGCATTTAAAAACATCAGAAAAACCCACCGGATGGTCGTCTTTAAACAATCGCCCAAACTACACCGTGCATCTCTACTCTTCATGTTTTTACTTTGCTATGGTTCAAAGAACACTGGTCAATTCTTAGTAGTATTATATGTACTATATTAATCCCAAAAAACAAACATGTTTCCTTTGTTACTCACTGCAAACCTCAACATAAACAGTTATTGATTTTGTCCTACTTGAGGTTGTGTGTGTGTCTGAAGGCCGGCCACAGCATCTGAAGCATGTCGTGATTCAGGAGGCAGGAGGACAGGTCCATCGCTTCCAGGTGATAACTACAGGAAGATAACAATATGCATTTAAAAATATATATATATATTAACGTACTTATTATGTGCATCTAATATAGAGATACACTGACCAACTGTAATGTCTGCAAAACGATTTGAAACATGCAATCTCATGTTAACGGCTGTACATGGACGCTTTAGGATCTTATTTTTCTAGACGTATCTCGAAAGTCTGCAAGTGTGCAAATACTTAATTTACCTTTTACACAGTCAGTTATGCTTGGACTCATTCAGTAAAGGCTCGGACGGTAACACCAAGACTCAGAGCAGACAGGTTCAGAAAAAGCTATATAAATAGTTTTGCACAAGAGAGAAGTGAGATTTTGCAACAGGAAATCTCACTAATGTTATTTATAACGTCATATTAACAGTTAAAACTGCAGCTCCAGTTCAGAAGGATATTCTTTTGGATGCACTTTGTGAATAAAAAGCAATTAATACAGCACCACAAATATACTAAACCTACATACTGAACATTTATCAGTAGAACCACAATCCACACTTTACCTTGCAGGAGTGCACGAGAGCACCGAACTCAGCACGAAGCACTTGAGTGGCGTCATACGGATGTTGGCGAGGTTGATGGTTCTGATCGAGGCCAGAACCTCTGCGGTCACTCTGGGGTTCTGAAACTCGTACAGGAGGACCAGGAGATCCATCAGCTCCTCTGGAGGCTGTGGTTTGCTGAGCTCTAGAATACAAATAAGGGAAAAGAGAGGCTTGATTTATAAAGATTTGAGTCTAAAACAAAAATGAAAGTGTAGATAGCGGACAAAATGCACTTAAATCCTAGGACTCGAACAAAAATGCTATTATTCCTGGTTGCAATTTTGAGCTGATCTCCTCCCATAGTTTAGATTTTTAGATTTGGTTTGTTCAACTCACACTGCAACTGCTGGTGAACTCATCCTTTGAAGGTCGTGATTTTTTCAGACTAGATTGAGCTACTGTTTTAGCTCCATACCCATGACAACACGAGAAGATTATGTCCAATATCTGTCCAGTAAAAGTTTATTTGAAAGTAATCAACACTCCAGAATCCAATTTCTTCAAGACATGGTTGGTCTGAATGGACTTGAAGTGTAGGAAGTTTCAAGTTTTACCTAAAATGTATTAAACATTGTTTAAAGGAGCAGTGTGTGAGATTTAGTGACATCTAGTGGTGTGATGCAGATTGCAACCACATACCCCTCAGCCCCTGATTTATCTGCCAATAAATCTCCCTAAATTTTACAAATTCAAAACATCAGATGTGTAATATTTGACACTAAGGTAGGTTCAACTTCTTCAAACATGAAAAACAAAGCAAACTGTACAAGCAAGACTGAATAAACGTATAAATATAAATAAATATACGTTACCTCTGACCAGGTACTTCCTAAGGGCGTGTGTGATCTGGGCCACGGTGGTGCTCTGAATGCTGCACCCAAGTTGCTGGAGAAGGACACGGTTCCCATAATGCAACAGTCCACCCATGAAGATGGGGTAGAGCTCAAAAGGCTGGCCCTCGCTGTACTGCTTCGGCTTCGGGCCGTGGACTCCCAGGAGGCTTTGCTCCACCTGGTCCAGGACGTCCTCGTTGTAGCTGTCCTCGGTGCGGAACATCTCAGAGGCCATCGTTCTGGCAATGTTGCCTTTGTTGTGACTGCTGATTTTCTCGTAGAGCTTCGGAAAAAGCTTCAGGAGGTTGAAGACGGCAAATATCCGGAGGGGGATGAACTTTGAGAAGATGTTGACGACGGTGTTGACATCCTCACTGGCCTGACCGATGGCCTTAGTCACCTGACTGGTCAGCTTCTCCAGAGCCGATTTGTTCTCTCCTAGAACCACGTAGAGAGCCGCCAGGTACTCCTGCATGGCCGGGACAGCGAACACGTACCGCTTCTTGTCATTCTCACCGGGTTTTTCTGATAAATGCTTGCCGCTTTCTACACAGGGAGCCAAGAAGAAGTCGAGCACGTCGGTGCGGAACATGACGAGCTGACGTAGCTCCTCGTCCGTCTTGGTCTTACCTCCTATCCACTGCTCCAGCTCCTTTTCCGAGAACGACGTGCGTCTGTGAGTCACGCCGTCAAACGCGAGTTTCCCGAGCGTACGGACCACGTACAACATCAGAGAGCTGTGGTGATCCTGAAGGGGCACATTGGTTCCTGTTCTCGCGCCGAGCACCTCGCCTCCGAAGTTCAGCCGGAGGAAACTGGTGTAAATGCCGGTCAGCGTGCGGATGGGCGCCTTGGCGTCGGTGAAGTGGAGGAAGTGTAAGGTAGCACATGTGAGCCAGCAATAGGACGGGAGGAAGCAGGCTGCAGCCAGCTGGCTTTCTCTCTGCAGGTTGAGGTAGAGCAGCTCTATGAGAGCGTTGGCCTCCTGGTTTCTGGCCGACTCGCCGCTCTGCTGCAGCAGGCGGCTGTTGAAGTAGGCCCGCTGGCGGTCCGGGTCATTGAAGCCACAGATCTGTGCGTAGCGGCTCACATACTTCTGGGGGACCCGGTCCAGGGCAGACAGTCTGGTGGTGACCAAGATGCTGGCCTGAGAAACATACAGCAACTGACATTAACATTAATCACACATATTGAAAATAACAGGATTCAATTTATATGGTTTTGATCACGTAGGATACTTTTACAAACTTTACGTTCAGTCTGTTCCTTAAGAGGAATAAAAGATGGAGACAATTATGGCCTAAAGGACAATAATGTTATATATATCAAGGTATATTCATTTGGATAGGTTCACTTTTTACTTTGCTATTGTCTTTCAAATAAATAGGTAAAGAATTGTCACGTCAATTTCTACTTCTTGTAAATACATCTTTTCAAAATAAACTTCCGTCTTCACAGGAAACAATTTAGTTGAGGCAACATAACTATGTGGTTGAGTTTAGAAAAAGAGTCTTCACGGTTTAAACCACCACCGTCACACAATTTTCCAGGACAGCAACATTACTCAAATTCTCAGTTTAAGAAAAGGAACCTGGTCCTCTACAGCAGGAAAGTACTATTTAGCCTTCAGTTACCCATTTTAACTATTCGATATTTTCTTTTCAATATTTTCTAGCTTACTAACGAAACTTTGTGCGGCATTGGCAAATAGACAGATGACAGTCTAAGACGGATTTCAGAGAAACTGAAAAGACGAATGACATTGCGGTGATGGTGGACTGTCCCTTACCTCAGGCAGGAGGTATTTCCTCAGCAGGTTGACCACCACCACACCTGGAGACAGCGCCTCATTAGGATCACTGCAAAGCTCTGTGGCTCCAATTCTGAAATCCAGATTCATCTTCTCCATCCCGTTGAAGAGGAAGAGCACGTCCTTGGCCTGGTTTCCCTCCCCACTCAGCAGAGGGTGTTTTCTTAGGTGGAGGTACTTCCTGCTCACCAGGTCCCTTAAGGAAGCCACCCTACGAGGGAAGAGATTCATCATGTGAACCTTACCACAAACACACAGTCCAAACGACAGTTTGACGCAGCCGTGGTCGGTGAGGTCGGTCGACTGGTCGGTAGAATAGGTAGGGTGAGTAGGTAGGTCGGTAGGATGGCCGGTCATTAGATCTGTCCAGCCGTAGGACGGTTAGACCGGTCTGTAGGTTGGTAGGTAGGTCGGTCAGTGGATTGGGTATGTAGGTCTCTCCGGTCTGTAGAACGGTCGGTCCAGTCCGAAGTAAGTAGGGTCGGTAGGTCGGTTGGTAGGGTAGGTAGACCGGTCCGGGTTGTAGGCACCACTCCAGTCTGGTCTGTAGGTAGGTAAGGTTGGTAGGGTTGGTAGGATAGGTAGGGTAGGTAGGATAGGTAGGTAACTTGGTCAGTGAGGTCTGTAGGGTAGGTAGATCGGTCCGGTCCATTGGGTGGTCTGTCCAGTCAGTAGGTAGGCAGGGTTGGTAGATCAGTCCGGTCCATAGGTAGGGTCGTTAGGTCGGTAGGGTTAGTAAATCGGTCCGATCCGTTGATAGGTAGGATAGGAAGGTTGGTCGGTAGGGAGGTAGATCAGTCCGGTCAGTAGGTAAATAGGGCCGTTAGGTCTGTCGGTCGGTAGAGTTGGGAGATCTGTCCAGTTCGTAGGTAGGTAAGTCGGTAGGGTACCCAAGTGCTGTAGGTCGTGTAGGTAGGTAGGTAGGTAGGTAGGTAGGTAGGTAGGTAGGTAGGTAGGTAGGTCGGTAGGTCGATCTGGTCCGTAGGTAGGTAAGTAGGTGGGTCAGTGGGTAGGTAGGATTTGGTAGTTATTTAGGTACGTCCATTGCATAGTTAGGTCGGCTGGTTGGTTGGTTGGTCTGTCGGTTGGTGGGTGGGTAGGTCGGTAGCTGGACAGGTCTTGTTGATCGACCAGTTTGTAAATAGGGTAAGTCTTGGTGATTGGTTCTCATGAGGGAAACAATAAATATAACACAGTTCCAATCTCAAAATATCAGATATTTGTGATAAAACACACAATAAAAAAATGTCCCTGAGTTAGAGAATATCCTCTTACTTTGATAGTTGACCGAGGTCCTCACAAGAGAAAGGGACCAGCAACTTGAATTGGGTCAGGGTTCTCCCAGTGCACCAATCCAGCACCAGCTTCCGGACCACCGTGCTTTTCCCGGTTCCCACAGCTCCGTACAGCAACACGTTGAGCCCCCGACCTTCACTCCAGCCATCGCTGGGCTCAAACAGCTGCTCCACGGTCACAGAGGGGCTGGAGGGGGTCACGGTCTTGAGAGGGGAAATGAGCATTCCTGCCCTCTCCTCGGCCTCTCTTTCCAGGATCAGGGGGTCCACATGCATGGTCTCTGGACTGAAGTAACCCCCGAACTGTTTCTCCTCCTGAGGAAGGTGGCTGAACCACAGGAAGAGCTTCTTCTTGTGGATCTCTAGGAGTTCTGTTGAAAGAGAAAAAAAAAGAGAAAACACTTGTTGGAGTGCTGCTTTTGCTCTGAATTAACCATTATATATTTCATACGCTCTGTGTTTGATCTCCATTGTATCATATTCTATCTTTCTGTATAAATTGTGTATTTTATATAGTCAAAGTGCTTAGTGTTTCTTGACTGTCTCAAAGAGACTATGTATTTCACAGGCAGCAACCTCCAGTTCTGCAGAGTGAAGTCAATACTGAAGTATCTTAAAGCTGCATTCTCTCTGCTGTCCATCAGGGGGCGACTCCTCTGGTTGTATAGAAGTCTATGAGAAAATGACTCTACTTCTCTCTTGATTTATTCCCTCAGTAAACATTGTAAACATGAGTTTATGGTCTCAATCTCTAGTTTCAAGTCTTCTTCAATACAGCATGATGTTCATTTAGTAAATGATGCTCCATTTACAGTCAAACAGACCATAAAGCAGGGGATGCTTTAGGGCTACAATGATTGACAGGTCGACACCAGAGACGTATACGGCGACCGTTTGAAAAATTAAAATCTGACGATAAAGAGCGTTTTTTTACAGCTATGATAATCGGTTTAATTTTGGTGATTCTTTGAAGAAAACATGCTTTTCCATCCAACCAGCATGTTTTTGGGGTTCAAAGGGTTTTTTAATGTCGTAGTTGTATGTTGTATGTTGTTGTCAAACTGGGTTTTGCACCTGGTTCTGAAGTGGTGGAGCAGAAGGTCCTGCAGTGAAAACCAGCGGCTGCGTACAGAGAATCCTCCACCCTCCTCCTCCTCCTCCATGCTCCGAGCAGCTGACTCAGCTGTCTGCAAAAGAACACGACACAACAGGCAGGTCGGTTCACAATCTCTATATGATGCTAATCCACAGAGACAAGCTGGAAAGGTCCCTTTAATCCCACAGTCAACAATCCACGGTCCTCACAATGTGGCGCATTGAAACTGATCCTAGATCTGCCTCAGGTGGTAGTTTCTTGGCAGAGAACTGCTGTAAATTAGGCTGTGTGCAGGTTAAAGCAGGTACACCGACATAACTTGAAAGCAATGACCTTTTATACAATCACGCTCAATTAAAACTTGTCCCATGCTTCTGTGAGAAATGAACAAACAGAAAGCTCAAAATGGTTTAACAAGTGATTAGAATCTGCTTACAGCTAGTGTTAGGAAGTTAAAAAGCTAATAATTAATCTCATATTTTACGTGACATAAAACATGAACGTTGACTTCTGGTTTCACGTCTGATCACCGTTTTATAACTTCCACTCATAAACTTTACCGTAATGCTCAGATGCTAAATTGTTCAAAAACTCAGAACTTCCTGCAGATGTTTCACATTCAAAGATTAAAATAACACCAGTACAGCAGCAGAGATTAAACACGCAGGAAGCTCCAAATGGTATCACAAGTTTAACTAAAAATGTTTTCCTTGTATTGTTTTCTCAGTAATATGAATCAATATGATTAACGTTATTTTCCCAGAAGGCTCTTTATTGCCTCTTATTACTCAGGAGGCGTGACAGTGACAATAGCAGTTGTTTTAAGATAAAATAGCACACATAGCTGTTCACATTTTGATATTAATCGTTCATTTTGGTCAGTTATGGGCAGTGCAACAAGCTGAAAACACAACAAAGAAAGCTGTTATGTTGATATATTAGCAAACAGTTGCTCATTTAAACATCCAGCAGACAACAATATGGTCACCAACCTGTGCAGTGAGCTCATCCTTCTGTTCTGCTACCTCTTCACAGCCGGTTCTGTAAAAAACACAGTTAGCAAACAAAGTGAGACAACAGCAGGAAAATGAGGTTTTCTAAAGGGACTCTGGTGCTCAGAGGTAATACCACTTCTGCCCACAGGGGGCACCAAAAAAACCAAAACAATAAAAGTTCCTTATAGTAACTTTAACTAAACTATGTGTTTTGTGAATAAAACCATTTGGATTATAAATAACACTTCTACTCCACACATCATGTGACACACACTGACCCATGAAGACATTCTCCTTATATACAATCTTTATATTTACACTACAAACATCCAGTAATGACAAAAATAAAGAAGTGCACTCTTAGTTAAATATTTAATGCCATTTAATGTGTTTAGCGAGCCAACTGGAAGTCGGATGATATCTTGTTGTTTCCACCAAGTGAGCAGCTTTTACATGAATGAACAGGACAAATAATTACATGTTTTTACTCCAAAATCAGAAAGATCATGACTGTGCTTTGTCAAAGACGCATCAATTGAAATGCATTGCAGCCTCTAAAGACGCTCTGACTTGTTATTTCTCTTTAAACAGGAGAATAAAGTGTGAACATGCTTCTGATCAGCGTTCTGTAACTACAAGTACAAGCTGACGTCCCTGTAAGTCAGGAACCAGAGAACGGTTATAAATAAACAGAACACAACGTCCGGACCAGTGGAAGCTCCTCTGCAGAGCTCACACCCACAGACAGCAACAGACAGCAACAGACACCAACACAGACACCAACAGACACCAACACACACCAACACAGACACCAACACACACCAACAGACACCAACAGAGACACCAACAGACACCAACAGACACCAACAGACACCAACAGACACCAACAGACACAACACAGACACAGACACCAACACACACCACAGACACCAACAGACACCAACACAGACAACAACAGACACCCACAGACACCAACACACACCAACAGACACCAACAGACACCAACAGACACCAACAGACACCAACACAGACACCAACACAGACACTCACCTGCTGTCCTGCAGCCACAGACAGGTTAGCAGTCTGTCTCACCACACAGCCTGTCAGTCTCACCTGTCTCACCACACAGCCTGTCTCCTGTCTCACCTGTCTCACCATACAGCCTGTCTCATGTCTCACCTGTCTCACCATACAGCCTGTCTGTCTCACCTGTCTCACACACAGCCTGTCTGTCTCACCTGTCTCACACACAGCCTGTCTCCTGTCTCACCAGTCTCACCAGCCTGTCTGTCTCACCTGTCTCACCATACAGCCTGTCTCCTGTCTCACCTGTCTCACCATACAGCCTGTCTGTCTCACCTGTCTCACACACAGCCTGTCTCCTGTCTCACACACACCCTGTCTCACCACACAGCCTGTCTCCTGTCTCACCTGTCTCACACACAGCCTGTCTCACCACACAGCCTGTCTCCTGTCTCACACAACCTGTCTCACACAGCCTGTCTCCTGTCTCCCTGTCTCACACACAGCCTGTATCACCACACAGCCTGTCTCCTGTCTCACACAGCCTGTCTCCTGTCTCACCTGTCTCACACACAGCCTGTCTCACCACACAGCCTGTCTCACCTGTCTCACACACAGCCTGTCTCACCACACAGCCTGTCTCACACACATGGTACCACTAGGTGCAGAGTCTTGTCGTCCTGTTATCTTATTGACTTTCACTCTTTTCACCTCCTCTGTGACTCACAGTCACGTGACCATGCATATAACTGTCTGCCTGCTACTTCCGGGTTCTGAGAATGACGTTTCAGATGAAAATACCCGGATTTTCCGTTCAAGCTGCCCGGTCCGTTCCGCGCATGCGTAGAATATTTTCGTCATTTTTATTTGCTTTACGTTACAGTTGGTTGTGACTGAGAAAGACCGGACCTGGATCAGATCCTATGGACCGGACCGACAGAAACGGACTGTTTAATACTCTTTATTTGGAGATCCAATTTGAAACTTGAAGATATATATGTATACAGTCATATATTTACATATATATGTATATATATGTATACAGTCATATATTTACATATATATGTATATATATATATATATATCATATATATATATATATATATATATATATATATAAATATATACAAATATATACAAATTTCAAATTTCAAATTTCAAATTCGATCTCCAAATACATATATATATATGTATATATGACTGTCTCAAATAATGGCATACACATAAATGTATATGTGTATGTATATATATATACATACACATATACATACATAGATATATAGATATATGTATATATATGAATATATATATATATATATATATATATATATATATATGTATATATATGAATATATACATATATATATTCATATATATACATATATATACATATATGTATATATATGTATATATACATATATATATCTATATATGTATATATATATACATACACATATATATCTATATATGTATATATATATATGTATATATATATATGTATATATATACATATTTGTATATATATACATATGTGTATATATATACATGTTTGTATATATATACATACACATATATTCATACATACACATATATATGTGTATATATGAATATATATACATATATGTATGTATACATACAAATCAAAACAATATATATAAAATACAATCTTTACCAAATATGAACTCTCTATAGTCTGTAGAAGAAGAAGTTTCTGACAATGTTTCTCAAATAATGATCTCCAAATAAAGAGTATTAAACGGTCCGTTTCTGTCGGTCCGGTCCATAGGATCTGATCCAGGTCCGGTCTTTCTCAGTCACAACCAACTGTAACGTAAAGCAAATAAAAATAACGGATGCAGTCTTTACGCATGCGCGGAACGGATCGGGGCGTCACGTGACCAACCCGGAACTTGTAATACCACCGTTTGGCCACTATGTAGGATGTGCTTCAGAATAAACCTGTTAAAGACAAGAACGCTCAGAAGTTGTCTTCTTTATTTCACAGCTTTAACTTAATCTGAGAAAGCCCTGCTGTCATGTTTGTTTTGTATTTTATTTTAACAAATTATTTTATTTTAATATTTTGTTGTTTTTTTACTTTTTTTATTTTAATATTTTGTTGTTATTTTTACTTTTTTTATTTTAATATTTTGTTGTTTTTTACTTTTTTTATCATGCCTTTGCTGTTTGATTACTTATTTATTATACTTTATTTGTCCTTATGTCTCTTGTTTATTTGCACTAACCACTGCACTGCTGTAATACGACACATTTCCCCACCGTGGGATTAATAAAGGATTATTTAATTTAATCTAAATTCTATATTTTGTGTGTTTGATTTGCTCGACTTGAAGCAGAAGCATTCTTATTGATTAAGTTTTCTTACTGGAGGGTTTGAACGTGACACCAAAGAAACATTTCATGTGTCTCCCTCCTGGTGGACTGTGAGCTAACCTGAAGGTGGATGCTGCCATCTTCTGTCAAAGAGTATGTTACATCAAGGCTTTTTAAAAACAAGTTTAATTTTGTTTTATGATTACATGATGAAGTTATATTCTGGATATTAAACCAGCTTCATTCAAATATTCAACAACGTATGAGCACGAGCTAAACAGTTAGTCTGACACTGCATGTCTTTTTCCTGATGTATAAATGGTCCAGTAACTTTAACCTAGAAACACTGACATCTTCTTCTCTACATTAATTCATCTCTATCACTTCTCTCTGTGACTGACTTGTGAATGTTGTCATAAACACTAAGGCACACATTCTGATTGTGTAATTACATACATATATATCACATATCATATATATGTATGGCTCTACTATTGGTACAGAATTTAATAGTTTTTATATACTGTTCAAACTCTTTGCAAAAAACACAAAAAAAGGTCTTTGGCTTGTAAATTTAAACTTGTTTTTATAAAAAGTTTCTGCCATCCACTGTCAAAGAGTATGTTACATCAAGGGTTTTTAAAAACAATTTTAAGTGATTTTGTTTTTTTAATACACTAATACATTAATACACTAATACACTAATACACTGTGCAATATAATATTTATAATAGTTTCTGTCTGTATATATAATATTACTGTGGATTCTCTACTGTTCTTTACTGTTTTTTACTGTTTTTTATTGCTCATTTGCTTATTTATAATACTTATTTTGATCTTGTGTTTTTTTTATTTACTATGTCTCTTGTTTTGCACTATCCTCTTTGCTGCTGTAATCCTGTAAATTTTCCCGCTGCGGGAATAATAAAGGATTATTACATTACATTACATTACAGTCATTTAGCAGACGCTTTTATCCAAAGCGACTTACAGGAAGTGTATTCAACATAGGTATTCAAGAGAACTACTAGTCACCAGAAGTCATAAGTGCATCTCCTTTCTTAAACAAGCATCTTAAAGCATAAACCAGAGCTAAAGTATAGAAACAAACTAATACGAATACAATAAGTGCAACAAACTAATATGAATACAATAAGTGCAACAAACTAATATGAATACAATAAGTGCAATAAACTAATATGAATACAATAAGTGCTACAAACTAATATGAATACAATAAGTGCAACAAACTAATATGAATACAATAAGTGCTACAAACTAATATGAATACAATAAGTGCAATAAACTAATATGAATACAATAAGTGCAATAAACTAATATGAATACAATAAGTGCTACGAGGAAGGTTTATTATTTTAAGATTATCTTATTTTATCTTATCATATATATTTATGGCTCTACTGTTGCTACATAATTTAATATTTTTTTATACACTGTTCAAACTCTTTGCAAAAAACACACACACAAAAAAAAAATCTCCTTGTCTTGTAAATGTAAACTTTAATGTTTATAAAACTTTCTGTGTAGATTTACGCGCATGCGCCCTGACGAGCACAGATTTACCCGCTACGTCACCGGCGGAGCGGCCGCTGATTGGCTGGCGCGCTGCTGCCTGATCTCCCTGCCGAGCGGCGGCGGAGGGATCTGCGGACGCGGAGGCAGAGAAGCTAGTCCCCGCTACAACGCGTCTCCGGCGCGTCACGTGGACGTTTAAACCGGTTGTTTTTGGCTGTGACCCTCCGCCGAGGAGGAGCGCGAGGAGCCGCAGTGATGGAGGGCGCGTGTTTAAGAGAGAGAGAGACATAGAGACATAGAGAGAGAGACATAGAGAGAGAGACATAGAGAGAGAGAGAGAGACACAGAGAGAGACAGAGAGAGAGAGACATAGAGAGAGAGAGACATAGAGAGAGAGAGACAGAGAGAGAGAGAGAGAGAGACATAGAGAGAGAGATAATCACGGCTGGAGATCACCCCGGGCCCACAGCACCAGAACCATCAACACCATCAACACCATCAACACCAGTACCAGCAGCAACATCAACAACAACACCAGCAGCACCAGGAGGAGGAAGAGGAGGAGTCAAGGCAATGGCAATGGTACACAAGACCTACTACCTACACACTACTACACCTACACCTACTACACCTACTACACCTACACCTACTACACACCTACTACTACACCTACACACCTACACCTACACCTACCTACACCTACACCTACACCTACACCTACCTACACCTACCCTACACCTGCACCTACACACCTACTACACCTACACACCTACACCTACACCTACACCTACACACCTACCTACACACCTACACCTACACCTACACCTACACCTACACCTACACCTACACCTACACACCTACACCTACACCTACTACACCTACACCTACACCTACACCTACACACCTACACCTACACACCTACACCTACACCTGCACCTACTACACCTGCACCTACCTACACCTACACCTACACCTACACACCTACACCTGCACCTACTACACCTACACCTACACCTGCACCTACTACTACACCTACACCTACACACCTACACCTGCACCTATACCTGCACCTACTACACCTACACCTACACACCTACACCTGCACCTATACCTGCACCTACTGCACCTGCACCTACACACCTACACCTACTACACCTGCACACCTACACCTACTACACCTGCACCTACCACCTGCACCTACACCTACCTACACCTACCTGCACCTACTACACCTGCACCTATACCTATACCTGCACCTACACCTACTACACCTACACCTACTACACCTGCACCTACACCTATACCTGCACCTACTACACCTACACCTGCACCTATACCTGCACCTACTACACCTACACACCTACACTTGCACCTATACCTGCACCTACTACACCTGCACCTACTACCTACTACACCTGCACCTGCACCTACACCTGTGTTGCAAAGTTAGACACCCAAACATGAATCCCACGTGACCCCCTTTAGATCACACTGTTATTGGTGGTGCACCTGCACCTGCACCTGCACCTGCACCATGCGGGACATCGTGGAGTTTCTGGGTTGTCTTCTCATCCAGTGTTTGCTTGTCTCCTGCTCACAGGTCGTGGTTGGACTCCTGGCTGCAGGCTGCTTGGTGGTGTTCATGCCGGAGGGCTTCATCTAGGCGGAGGCGGGTCAGAGAGGTGGCACTATGACAAGGAGGCACAGCGGACACACAGCAGCAGGCGTCGGCTCGTTTAACCCGCAGATCTGCTTCCTATAAGTTCTTCCTCCTCCTCCTCCTCCTCCTCCTCCTCCTCCTCATCACAACATCAGTGGATGGCTCTTTGCGGCACGACGGCTACAAATGTCTCTAAAATGATGGCCGCTTACAACGGTGGCTCCTCGACGGTGGCCGCCCATCACCCGCATCTCCACCAGCTCCCGCACCTCCCGCCTCCCCCCCACATGCACCACCACAACCACCACCACGCGGGTCAGCACCATCACCTGCAGCACCCGGGCTCAGCCGCCGCGGTGCACTCGGTCCAGCAGCAGCACGGCTCCACGGCTGCGTCCGCGGTGGTGATGCTCAACCCCGGCCAGCAGCAGCCCTACTTCCCGTCCCCAGCACCCGGACAAGCCCCCGGGCCGGCGGCCGCGGCGGCTCCGGCCCAGGTTCAAGCCGCCTCCGCCGGTGTCAAAGCTCACCATCACCGCCAGCAGCAACACACGCACCACCTGCAGCCGCTGGTGGACATCGAGCCGGACAGGCCCATCGGTTACGGGGCGTTTGGGGTTGTCTGGTAAGTGAACGCACCACAGCAGACCACACCAGCAGGTTTGAACCCATTTAAAAGTCACGTTTAGTCAGGTACATTTTAGTTAGTTTGCATCACCATCAACTGATCTGAAGTGCAGATTTCTGAGATGCAAACACTGGTTGGTGCACAACAAACAGAAGACCTGGTGATGATTTAAGTCAATTCACTTTCTAAACCTCTTCGTCTTCAACAAAACGATCCACACATCTGCTCAAACTCTAAACCACAGCCAGCTGTTATGAAGCCTAAACACTGTGCAGGAAGTGGCCTCCAGCATGCAGAAGTGTTTACTGTGACTCCTTCAGTAGAACAGGTAGAAGACCACAGATGAAGACAGAAAGTGGCCCAGATGTATAAAATATGCAAAACATGCAAACACAAACTGATGTTTATAATAGAAGGATGTTCCCACCGCTGTGTTTGAAGTATTGTAAACACCACCAGGCCTTTAAAGGTAGGAGAGGTGATTTTCATCAGTCACATGACTTTAATAAGACCCTCCAATCTTTTGATGAGGTCATATTTAATGATTGGGTTCTAACAGCAGCCATGTTTGTTGTTTACATTTGTCATGATCATTTTGGGGGTGTTTTTGTAGGGAGACCTTAATGAGTGAAAATAATACTAATTTATAAATACCAATAATCTGTACTTTCTAATTCAAGTAATATTCTGACATATATCTTAGTCAAAACATGAAACACTTAGTTTTTGTCTACGAAATCAAGAGTAGAAATATGTAAAACATTTCTTCTGAGGGTTTTTTTGCAACCTCTCCGTGGTTTAGCAGACACCTGTCACACAAGTGCTATAATAATTCCATATTGACAGATCTGATAAAGTGTGAATTTAAGTATTTAGCAGCCTCATTAGAAGAAATGTCACACGGCAAAATATGATATTATAGTTGTTTTAAATCTGACTCTGAAGTTGCATCTGTTCACACTATTTGTAGCACTTTTTCTAGAACCTGTCAGGTTCGTTTTCTCTATTTGCAGTTTTTCTAAAAGCTCTGCATGAGTTGTCAAATTGAAACTGAAGCTGTTTTCTTGATTTGCTTGTGTTTAGTCCACCGCATGTGTTCTCTTAATTCAGCATTTAGCAGGAAGCTTAGCAGAAGAACACAAAGCTAAAACAGGACTTAAAGGAATGAGGAGTTTTGTAGTAAACAAACACATTCTCTTTAAACGCTGGTGCCACTGAGCCGTCCCTCTGCTGTGAGAAGGCGTTTGTAGAACAGTGTTAAACCTTAGTCGCTGCCATCTGTCGGCCTTCACTGATCCTCTTTGACCAGGTCGAGCTGGAAGACGCTGCAGAGCTCTCGCTTAAACCTGCTGAGTCCTCACAAAGCTCTGATCTCTGCTTCACTGCACTTCAGAGGTTTCTAAGAAACGTGCACGAACAACAAACACGCTGAAGGACAATAGTGTGTTTTCTCCATCCATCATCTCCAGAGTTCATTTCTCATTATTTAATGACCATTAAAAGGCCAGAAGGGTCGACAAACACATTATGAATCATTCTCTGGGGACTTTGAATATACACAAAATATTTCATTTAATTTCAGCCTTTAGTTTCCAAGATAACTTGCTGTAAAACAAGATTTTAGTAAATTGGAATTAGTCTCTTAGTGATGTAATAGAAAAGTTCAGTGGACTCACAAACGAGTATTAGGGATCATCCTCTGGGACCATGAATGTCCGAATATCATGGAGATCTAGCCCTCAGCCACAGAGATAGATATGAACAATATGAAAGTACTAAATGGTCAATAGAGCCGCTGAGTTTTATGCCGTGTTCACTCAAAACGTGCTATTTTTTCTAATCAAATATAATTAAGGAAACATAATTTAAGGGTTTCTGAATCTACTCTTTTGATTTACAAAATATGTCTTACAGGGAAAACATTTCAAGTTGAATTAAATGTTCAGACGAAGATATCAGATGTGTAAATTATAAAATAAGTATTCAAGTTTTGTCTTTTAGCTTTTTGGGGAGTTATTTATAGTTGTATATGTATAATAATGCTCCAAAATGATGAATAATTGTATAGATTTAAATCAAAACCTTCAAATGTTCCTGAGGAAAGACCTCTAAACTCAATATCTCACTTTTATCCTGCTGCTTAATATATACAAACATCCTGGCTGCTAAAACCTGAACAAAAAGCTCACAACCCCGTCTGACTGGTTTGATTCCAGGCTAGGATTACACAGTTTGTATAATATATTATGGCATCCCCTAATATATTATTACCAGAAGAAATAACCGGTATTGTTTCTGTTTCAAACATCTGAAACAGGAACGTCTGTGTGTCTTGGTTCAAAGCATCATCCAGATGAGATTGCTGTTTTGCTGTTCACAGTAAAGTGCAACCAAAGCAGGAATCAAGTAACCGAAACATTTAACAAGCAACTTTTTATCCTTTTTATGTAGTTGCAGGAGGAGATGTCAGAAAGACAGAAAGACCGTGTCAACACTAAAAGCTTTTGCAGAATGCCGTCTCGCGCAAATGAGCTTTTATTTGTATCTCTGCATGGCCTCTTGTAAGTGTTCTTGTTTGGTGTGAACACTGTGTTTGTCGTCTCCACCGTGCAGGTCAGTGACGGACCCCGAGACGGAAAGAGAGTCGCCCTCAAAAAGATGCCCAATGTCTTCCAAAACCTTGTTTCCTGCAAGAGGGTGTTTCGGGAGCTGAAGATGCTGTGCTTCTTCAAACATGAAAACGTGAGTACGCAGATGAGATGTGTTTCCGTCTGTCTCCACCTGTCTCCACCTGTCTCCACCTGTCTCCACCTGTCTCCACCTGTCTCCACCTGTCTCCTGGTATCAACCTGTAGAGACAGACCTCGTCTTTCACTGTGTCCTCAGGTGCTCTCTGCTCTGGACATTCTTCAACCTCCTCACATCGACTACTTTGAAGAGATGTATCCTTCTCTGTTGATGGATTCAGAGTTTATATTTATTTATATGCTGACCCTTAAAGTGACACGCTGCGTGTGAGAACAAACATTTCTAGTATTCACATTGTCTAGCTTTGTTGTCATCCTGATATAGCTGAAATGAAGGTAGTGTCTAAAAGGAAGCAGCTGATAATGACACTAATCTTTAGAACATCAGCTCTCTCTTCTGTCTGTGCTCTCGGACGTCTTTCTGTTTCTCCTCCTTAACGTCCCGTCGTTCAGCTATGTGGTGACTGAACTGATGCAAAGTGACCTCCATAAGATCATCGTATCACCTCAGCCTCTGAGCTCGGACCACGCCAAAGTTTTCCTCTATCAGATTCTACGAGGTGAGGCTCTTCCTTCAGCTCATCGACGTGTTGTTGTTGTTGTTGCATTAATTCAAGTGTTTCTTTAATATCTTCTCCCTTAAACAGCTATAAAGATGAAATATGCAGATTTGTGTTTTAAAGCCAGAGAAGAATGTAAGACAAGATTTATTGTCAGTATCTTTCAGCATTGAGTTCTTCCAGTTACATCAGCACAAAACGATATGAATAAAACAACACAGACGGATGTAAAAGAGAAATGATAAATCCTTGAGTCAGTCATGGTTCCACAAAGAGACCTGAGGAGAGGATCCTAACATTCTGTCCTGTTGTCTCTCCTCCTACGTCCTCCCCTCCTCCAGGACTGAAATACCTTCATTCTGCTGGCATTCTACACCGAGACATCAAGCCTGGAAACCTCCTGGTCAACAGCAACTGTGTGCTCAAGGTGCGTCAGACAACAAGCTGTGTGGATGGATGGAAGCAGATTATATGTATTTCTATTTTCTTATCCTAGATATTTACACAGCTAACAGATTTAGCACTAAGAAAATGAGTAAACGTAAGCTGACACATCTCACAAGAGTGTGATGCTGAGACAGAAAGTTCTCCAAAAAAAGTCAGTTTCCTCTTGATTTTTCTGTCTGATGTCATTTTAGTGTTTCATGTGTTCATAGTTGGCAGTGGTCCGTTCTGGTGTCACAGAAACAGGAAGCGGACACTCATTGGCTCCTCTCGTTTATGACCCGTCTCTGCTTCAGTTATATTCTCTATATCTTGATAATATGTCACAGACATGAAAAAAGGTCAAATTTGTTTTAAACTGCAAAACGTCCTTTTTTCTGTTTGACCTGCACGGCTGCATAAATAAAAGATAACGAGTAGTGGCTTTTAATTGTGGATTTTTATCATTTACAAATGAGAACACGCTTCTTAAACTTTCTTAAAAATATATAAATTACATTTTTAATGAAATGAAAATGAATGAAAGACAAAAAAAGGTCTGGAGGCAACAACATCATCTGTGTGTGAGAGACGGTGTGGACCGGGCTTTACTTTGGTGTTTTTGACATCTGTAAAAGTCATAAATCTTTTTAGTTTTTCAATGCGTCTTTGACACACTGTCAACAAATTCTAAACCTCACAGGCTTTAAACAGATACAAGTTATTGACGGGTGTTTTTAATGCATTCTACATTAATTTGTTCATATTCTGGACCAAACAAATTGGATAAAGTCAAACTATCTTTATGAACGTCTGCCTGAATACAATGCAGACCGACGTTGACAGCCACAGTGTGGAACCCTGTCCGACTGCTACAGGGTGAAACACTCAGCGGTGGATTCCATCTGATCAAACAGAATAAAGCTGTAGAGAAACTAAAGAGAGATTTAACCCTGAATGTCTTCCAGATCTGTGACTTCGGCCTGGCCCGGGTGGAGGAGTCGGACGAGTCTCGACACATGACTCAGGAAGTGGTGACGCAGTACTACAGAGCTCCAGAGATCCTCATGGGGAGCCGCCATTACTCCAACTCCATCGACATCTGGTCCGTGGGCTGCATCTTCGCTGAGCTGCTCGGGAGACGCATCCTCTTCCAAGCCCAGAGTCCCATTCAGCAGGTCAACCAGTTCTCTGAGAAATGACCCATCATAAGGGTTCTCATGGCCCTTATGGTCCGTTTAGAGTCAAATAGACTGCTAGTTTTTTAGCCTCAAGTTCTTTGATTTGGCCGTTGCCATCTATTTTGTTCGTGAACAGGAAGTGACCATATATGGACTGAGGAGGAGTGACGTAGAGACGCCGTATACGTCTCTGGTGTCGACCTGTCAATCAGTGTGTAGCCCCGCCCTAAAGCATCCCCTGCTTTATGGTCTGTTTGACTCTAAATGGAGCATCATTTACTAAATGAACATCATGCTGTATTGAAGAAGACTTGAAACTAGAGATTGAGACCATAAACTCATGTTTACAGTGTTTACTGAGGGAATAAATCAAGAGAGAAGTAGAGTCATTTTCTCATAGACTTCTATACAACCAGAGGAGTCGCCCCCTGGTGGACAGCAGAGAGAATGCAGCTTTAACACATGAAGCTCTGTGGAGTCAGCTCGTATTCCTTTAGACACGTCCTGATGCGTCTTTTGTTTCCTTGTTGCTTGCAGCTGGATTTAATCACGGACCTGTTGGGGACGCCCTCTATGGAGGCCATGAGGACGGCGTGTGAAGGCGCTCGTTCACACATTCTCAGAGGACCTCACAAACAGGTAAACAGAGAGCGGTCACACCTGCCGCTGTCAAATACTGGCATCAAATGTGTCTAAAAATAATCTGTATATTTAGTTTCTCATTTACAAATTGCAAGAACTGCGATAGCTTAGAATATATCATTTTAAACACATGCTGATGAGCTGAAGGAGTCGGGTTGATGCTGTGACGTTTGTTTTCCGTGTGCAGCCATCACTTCCTGTTCTGTACACGCTGTCTAGCCAAGCGACTCATGAAGCGGTCCACCTCCTCTGCAGGATGCTGGTGTTCGACCCGGTGAGTCATTCTGCTAAACATAGATTAATAATGAATGAAACCCGTTCAGTGAGTCACTGAAGTGTAATTATGGATTTGGACTATAAACGCAGTCATGACAACGGCCTGTTTGAAGCAAGTTACAAAGTCCAACTGAGACTGTTGCTCGTTGTTCTTACGCCTGAGCTTCAGTTGATTCAGATCAGATCAGATACAACTTTATTAATATCTAAGGAAATTCTTGTGCAAGAGTTTCATTAAAGATTAAGCAGCAAAAACACTAGAATAAAAATACAAAGATATATGAACAATAGAATACCAATTAATAAGTGTAAAATAAATAATACCACCACCATTGAAAATAGAAAACAATAGCAATAAGAGAACGGTAAATGAATAAAGCAATACTTCAACTAAATTGGAGAAAGTAAAATACAACAACATAGAATAAAAAACAAAGTGATACTTACACACTGATATTAGAAAAAAAAGAAATACGGTTTGATGACCACAGGTAGAAGATGACACGCCCCCTGCTGGACATGAGAGAGAATGCAGCTTTACGTTTTTATTTGACTTCTCTTCATAAGTGTTCTGAGGTGAATATGAAGCGTAGTTAACCGTCTAGTTGGTCTTTGTTTGGCGTTTTGGTCTCCAGTCTAAGAGGATCTCGGCGAAGGACGCCCTGGCCCACCCGTACCTGGACGAGGGCCGACTGCGCTACCACACCTGCATGTGCAAATGCTGCTACACCACGTCCTCCGGCCGAGTTTACACCAGCGACTTCGAGCCCGTCACCAACCCCAAGTTTGATGACGGCTTTGAGAAGAACCTGAGCTCTGTGAGACAGGTCAAAGGTCAGCGGAGTTACTGGCTGGCTTCATGTTTGCTGTTCTGAAGACATTTGTAACATCTGTCACATGGTTAACATCAGTTGTGGTTTGTGTTTCCTCTCCCAGACATCATCCATCAGTTCATTCTGGAGCAGCAGAAGGGGAATCGAGTGCCGCTCTGCATTAACCCTCAATCTGCTGCTTTCAAAAGCTTCATCAGGTAGGAGCTCTTCAACTCTCAGCAGTTTAACTTTAAGATTCTGTTTCCTAGAAAAGATTCAACATGTTCATCAGGCAGCGTCACAGTTGAAGGAAGATGTTTATATTTTGTTTACCTTTTGATGGAGCCAGTCTTTGTGCTAAGCTAGGCTAACGAGCTGCATGTTCATTCTGAATATGTTGCATTGATAACAGCGAGTGTGCCGTGTTCACACCAACGGGAAGCAAATGTTTGCAGTGCGGCACTGGTAGGAGTTTGTTTGCTGGTTCCTTTGTGTTTATTCACGTCACTTGTGCTGGAGAGGAGCATGTTGAGGAAGTCTCAGATATCCAGGAAACTAAATGTTGTCTTTTCTGGGTTCATAACATCTAGAAGAGGATTCTCTCTCTAGACAAACACATGTCGGCTGGTTTACTACAGCTGTATGAACCAGAAATAAACATTTTATTTGGGATTAAATTGCAATAAATGGACAAAGAAAGATGCTGAAATAACTACATAATAATGCCGGTTAATAAAAAGTATGTTTTCATGCCTGTAAAGTCTCTGCAAGACGACAAACTACTTTGAAAACGCTTGTTTTCTGAATGGAGTTTGGATTGACTGGTGCTAGGCTAGGCTAACATTGAATAACGTCTAATAGGAGTAAATACAGCATAATCGTTATTGTTTTTAAATATGTCTCTACTTATATGAGGTATCGTAGAGCGGCGTCAGTGATGACAGGAGGAGAATCTGAACGCTGATAGGTTTCTGCTTTCCGTCTCATTTCTGCCGCCTCGTGCAAATTCCCTTCTATTCGCATCCATTCCCGTCTTTGCGTTGAGTTTGTATGTAATTGCATTGTGGGAAAAATGTGTTTGTGTTTGATGTGAACACAGCAAAATAATTACATTTGTGGAATAAGAAGCCTCTCTTCACACATTTTAGAACCACTACATATCCAACCGCTGCACATGTAAGCGTACAACACATGACCAGCTAACTGTGAACGTCCTGTTGAACAGCTCCACGGTGGCTCAGCCCTCTGAAATGCCTCCGTCTCCTCTGGTGTGGGAGTGACCACCGCCACCACCACCATCATCCTCCTCCTCCTCCTCCTCCTCCTCCTCCTCCTCCTCCTGTTACCCGACTGACAAGCTGCTAAACTGGGAACAAGAACGAGCGTCTCAACGTCTTCTGTCTTCTATCGTAGCGTTTCACTGGAGAGCCGGACTCACAGGTGTGGTGTGTGTGTGTGTGTGTGTGTGTGTGTGTGTGTGTGTGTGTGTGTGTGTGTGTGTGTGTGTGTGTGTGTGTGTGTGTGTGTGTGTGTGTGTGTGTGTGTGTGTGTGTGTGTGTGTGTGTGTGTGTGTGTTCTGACACGACACACATGAAGAGAAACCACTGGTCGATGCTTTATGGGGTCGGGGGGTTATTATATGATATGAATGCTTTGACCAAATCAGAATGTTTCCTCTGGTTATTCCGGGTGGATGAGATTTAGCAGTTATTGTACATTTGTTTTGCTATAAATATATATTAATATAAATTTAAAAGAAGATTTCTATTTTAACATTTCCCGTGTAATCAGGCTCGTCTGCGCTCTAACGCCGCCCTTCTTCTCTGCACTGGTGAATGAAACGAAACGTAACCAGACAATCGATTGTAACGCGTTGGAAACGTTTCTCCAACTGAAAGAAGCTCATGTTTTATATTCTACTCATTTAATAAGACATGAGTTGTGACAGGCATATGTTCCCTGCTGCATATTTGGCCATAGTTTGCACTTATTTAACGATTAATTCGCCAAAGATCAGGAGCCTCATGTATAAATGGAATAAATATTAAGATTGTGGGACAAAATGCAAAGTTTTGGATTCAGGAAAGAGTTTCAGGATGTTTGAAGAAAACTAGTTTGACAAACGTGTCGTCTGTTGAGAGAAGATGTGACGACCTGTTCAGTGTGAGAAGGGTTCAATAGAGAAGGTTTCAACCTGTTTACGTCTGCTGATAGACTTTAAGAGTCGATTTAAAAAAGAAAAGAATAATAAATTATACACTAAATCACTTTAATCAAATTGAAGATTTTTAATTATTTTTAGAGAGATGAGGGGAGTGGGCGGGGCTTGCGTTGGAATGTTTTAGCGTTAATCTGCCCCCTGGTGGTCAAAAGAGGAGAGAATCAGCTTTAAACAGAAGCAACATTTATATTAAAGTCACGCTTGATTACTTTTGATTTGTTATGTTTGTACACAATGTCTAAACACAGAGACACTTGATATCTAATCTGTCATTCCTTCTTTTGATAGTTAATCTCAGTCTGCATTCTGAATTAACATCTTTAATATAATTAAACTAAATATCAACTGTTAAGGTTGAAGAATTCCATGTTTAGCGTCTTTAAAAGAGGAATTGTTTGAAGTTTTACTCGTATGTATCATGTACATGTATAAGAATAGAAGTGTATAAATGTATTCAGTAGTTTATACATGAGGCCCCTAAATATCTGTTCATGAATATTGTTTTTGATATTGAGGTCAACAACAGCAGAATACTGAAACTGATCCCTGATCAGGAGACACATTCACTGCTTTGGTTTTTAGAGGAGTTGTTGTTGATTCAGTCTTGAAGGTTTAGACGCTGAAATGTTTCATGAAGAACAGTTACTGTGTATGTTTCTGTGAAAAGACGTGTTTAACAAAGGATCAGACTCAAACCGTCGGTCCTCGTTTTGCTTCCAAACGTGAATTTGTGATTCATAAATTCACCGTTTGGACAGAAGGGTAACAATTTACAAACTGAGCAAATTGAACCCCAAAGAGAAAAATGATGGACGGAGCCGAGGAGACGGGCCGTAATCTGAGAAGAAAAATCTAAATATCTGAGATTACATTTGTGAATTAATGAGAAGAAATCTTGGATATTCTCCAAAATGAAAGTGGTTAATGTATGAGTTTGTTTTTTTACATTTGTTCAAATGTGCGAGATTATAAAGTCTTAACTTTATGCAATTTTTTTGGGACTTTTCCATCTAATTAAAATGGCAATGGCAGTAGAAATCACACATTTGTGAGATTAAAAACTGTAAATTTATGAGGAAAAACTTGAATATTCTCTTATATTAAAGTGGCAAATTTCAGAGGAGGAACTCCCGAAGTTTTGGTCGATTATAAAGTCGAAATTTACGAGTTCAGAAAGAAACATGAAAGAAAACATGTTTATGTCCTTTAATGACGTGACGCTGATAACACAACTGCTGGAGCAACAACATTCAGACTTATTCTCATTCATTTACAACTTTATCATCACAAATTTGAGTATTTTTACCACTTTAATCTCTTTTCTTCCTCTCAGAATATCATCCCCCTCTCCCCGCTCAGGAATGATATATATTTTTCTTATGAAGTCTCTAACGTCGTTATATGAACCTTCGCTTGAGTCCCTCTCTGTACAAACCACTATCACGGAGCATGTCGGCCTTTCTAGTGTCAAAGAAACATGTTTGCAGTGTCGGCCATCTTTTCCTCCTACTTGTCGTTTATGGGAACATTTTGGGATGTTGTCTGTGAGACACATTTATTTAATCACAACAAAAACTCAGCTTTGAGTCGAGGAGAAAACCTTTATTTCATCCCTCTGTTTCTGCTTCTCCTGTCTGGTTTCTGGACTCTGACTGAGAGATTATCAGTCTCTGGAGCTATAAAGTGTAAATGAACTGGATTAAAATGAAGGTTTGCTTCTCACAAACAAACAGAAAGTAAAACATCTGGAGGGGATGTGATGTCAGCAACTTTGGACCAATTATTATCAGTTTTTAAACGATGATCTAGGATGTTTAGACGAGCAGAGGAGGATGAGAATCAACTGAAATGAGTTTTTCTGTCTCACTCTGTTCTCCTAATTGATGGGGGAAAGATGGCCGACGCTATGAGACCCAGACTGTAAAGAAACCCTCTAGAAACACCTTCTTCTTCTTCTTCTTCTTCTCACAAAATATGAGAAAAGAAACAGTTTGAGCAGCACCGTCCTCCTTTTCTTTTTTATTTCTGTCCTCTTGAATATTTTTATCCTGGACTTCATTCAACACAAGTAGCATCTGAATGACGGAGAGAACGACGGCTCGCTCTCCTCTGTGGGTTTATCTAAATCCAGCAAGCTCCTCCTCCTCCTCCTCCTCCTCCTGAAAAGTTAAATTATTTAATATATATTTTTAGAGGTGTTTTCTATGAGTCCTGTTCTTTCTCCCCCCTACATCATGTATGTATAAATATATAAATATGTTTGACTCAACAGTAACCACTGTATAGATGAGCTGTATTAGCCTGCAGGTTTTTAAAGGCTGTGAACTTCCTTCTTATTTTTAAAACGACTTGTATACAAACTGTGTATATATATTTTCTCGGTTTGTACCCCTGCGTCGGTGTAGAGGAAACCCCGTCGGCTCTTTCCTGTGTGTGTCTACCTGTGAGGAGAAGCCTCCTGTTTTGTTACTGACGGATTAACGGATTCACCACAGCGGCTCCGTGTGGATCCGGACGGAATCGATCCACCGGGCTGCTCTCTACCTCTCCAGATCAATAACTCGGCTTCTGTTTACCTCCATCTTTTTCTGATCTCACGTGGGGACGAATTTGAAAACAACAAAAAAACACTTGAATGTCCATTTGAAGCTTTTATACTGAAATTCTGTCACGTTCTCCCTGCAGACCTTTTTGTCCCTCACAGCAAACACCTGACATTTAATGTTTTTACTACTATTATGACTATGATTATTATTATTATTACGATCACAAAGTCCTACCGATAGCCAAGGTTTCCCGACTGTTAGTCCTCGTTCACTGTTTCTGTGGAGGGGAGAGACTTCCACACGTGTTCAACGATCAGAGAACAGACGGTTTAAAAGCTTCAGTCCATTAAAACAGATGGTTTCTGTTTTATCTGCTATATTAAGTATTTTTATTTATTATTAAGTCCTTTCTGACAATAGTTCTTAGTTACTGAATTAATAAGAATGATATTCTGATTTAGTTTAGTTGTGTTTCTCTGTTTGATTCTGTTTTTTCCTTAATTTGAATTGTTTTATAAATATTACTACATTTTATTGATTCACTCTGATGAGGTCATAGTCTGATTTCTGTCACGTGACCATAGATTAACATTTTCTTAATTTAATTGTTTTATTAATTTCGTAAACAAAAGAAATGTTAGTTGTGTTAATGTTAAAGTATTAAATCTCTTCAAATTAAAAGCTCGCAATCTGAATTCTGTCACGTTACCGTAGATTAACATTCTCTTAATTTCATGTTTTAATAATTAATTTAGAAAAAAACACATTTGTTGTAATGTTAAATAATAAAGTCTCTTTAAATTAAAAGCTTTAATTAAATACATTTAATCAGATTTTCTGTCATGTGACCGTAGATTAACATTTTCTTAATTGAATTGATTTATTAATTTTGTAAAAAAATAATATTAGTTGTGTTAATGTTAAAGGATAAAGTATCTTTAAATTAAAAGCTCATAATCAGATTTATGTCATGTGACCGTAGATTAACGTTCTCTTAATTTCATTGATTTATTAATTCCGTTTCTTTTTTTTAATATTTGTTGTTGTAATGTTAAATAATAAAGTCTCTTTGAAATTAAAGGCTTTAATTAAATAGATTTAATCAGATTTATATAGATTAACGTTTTCTTAATTTAAATGTTTTTATTAATTAGTTTGTTTTTTCAAATCATATTTTTGGTGGTAAAGTTAAAGGATAATAAATGAAAGGCTCATAATCTGATTTCTGTTATGTTGCCGTAGTTTAACGTGAGATAATCTAACATAAAGAATAACGGAACATTAGTGGTGTTTATTATTCATCGTAGTGGATCTTTAATATCTATATTAACGAGGATTAATCTGAAACACGAGGGATATTAACGAGGACTTTCTCAGGAACGAACACGTCTTCAGTGGACGGACTCTCCCCCCCGCCACCTGTATGAACTGTGTGTAGATAAAAGTTTCCTTTGTTTTTATTTTCCGTCTGAATGAAGAACTTGAATGAAATGATTTTAATGAGTAGATTAATAACTAGTGTGAGTCAGAAAGCATCTGGATTCCTTTGATTTTCTGTCCTATACAATGTTTGTATATTTGATGTTTTAATCAGATGCATTGTAATTTGAATAAAACCTGCAGTATATATATATACATATATGTATGTATGTGTATATATACAGAACCGAGGCGTATCTATGAAGCTGCACTGTAAATCAGACTGAAGGACTAGACGTCAGCCATGTTTGAAAAGTGTTAGGTCATCAAATAACGATGGACACATTAAATGTGACGTTTAAAGAAGCTTGTTGTCTGTAATTTAACATCACGCAGCACCAGAAACATGAAACGTTTAGTTTAGATATATATAGTTATTATAATGTTTTAAATAAGAAAGCCTGGAAAATGTTTTTTATCGTCTCTTTCAGGAGTTTAATAGTTTGAAGTAGATTTCTCTCTAAAACCTCTGAATTTTGTTGTAAAAATCCACATGTGAAGGTTAAATTTGATAATAAATAGACTTATCTCAGTTATTATTGCTTAATGAGCAGTTTTGAATCATTCCAATATCTTACTTTTATAATCAATAGACCAAACAATCAAATAAATATTCCCTTATGTAGGTATTAAATCAATTACTTTATTTTCAATTTATATGTGCACATTCTAAAATGTGTATATTTATTTATTTCCCATCAAGGACCCCAAAATAACATTTAATATTTTTTTTGTTCATATACATATCATTTCACATATTATGTTTTTCTCCCAATAAAATGTACATTTGTATAATTTTGTTATTTTGGTGCCTGGAACACTGCCATCATGTGGTTTATTCTTCTGCAGGAGTCCAGACTCCAAACAAAAGCTTCTGTCTCTGAGGAAGAGGAGTTCATGTTCATTAAGATTTAAAATAAAATGATTTATCAAAAGCATTTAAAAAAGTAGATTCAATTTCAGATTTCTTACCAGTTTTTGTAAAAACCTTTCACAATAAATCTTTTTTGACGTGCATTAAAAAAAAGGGTTATTTTCCAAGTTATATCAAATTATGACTAAATCCTTACGTTCAGTGGTTTTAAATAACACTCCTGCTGCCCTTCTCAGACTTTAGTCACTGGTTTTAATGGAAACTCTTCAATATTTCATCCTCACTCAGGTAACAAAGAGGTCCACAAACTTTAATTTAACATATCTGGTAAAAGTATTTATATTAATGCTAATGTCAATGTTAATATTAAGATTTAAATGTTTATTTCTATTTTAATTTATATTAATGTTAATATTCAAGATTAATATTTCAAATAAAAATATAATTTATATTAATGCTTTTTAATGGATTTAAATATTTCTCTGTTTATGTTTTATTTATATTAATTAAGCTTTCAAATAAAAAAAGTTTATGTAATATCTGATATTATATTAATGATTTTGTTAAATTGATTTGAAATATGTTTATTTCTATTTTAATTTATTATTAATGTGAATATTAATGTTAATATGAAGATTAATATTTATTAATATTTATAAATAAATGTTTATGGTAATATAATTTATATTAATGCTAATGTTAAATGTTAATATTAAAATAAATGTTTATTTTAAATATGTTTAATATTTTTTAAATATGTTTACTTCTATTTTAATTTATTATTAATGTGAATATTAATGTTAATATGAAGATTAATATTTAAAATACACATTTATGGTAATATAATTTATATTAATGTAAATGTTAATATTAAAATATGTTTATTTCTATTTTTATTTATTATTAATGTAAATATTAATGTTAATATGAAGATTAATATTTTAAATAAATGTTTATTAATTTAAAATTAAGTTTATATTACGTGTTTATAATTAATACGTTAATACGGGTAATATTAATGTCTTTATATATTAATATTATTAATATTACGTTCTAATGGCAACGCCTTCAAGTGGCGTTTTATTTTGAAGGGCATGACCGGAAGTGCGCGTGTGTTCGCGCTCGCCAGCTCTCCGGCGCTGTTCACGCGCTGCCACGTCGCTCCGTAGGAACGAAGGAACGAAGGAACTCTGAACCCTGCTGGACCCGTCAGGAGACCCCGGAGCGGCAGGAGACGCCGGAGGAGCAGGAGACCCCGGAGGAGCAGGAGACCCCGGAGGAGCAGGAGACCCCGGAGGAGCAGGAGACCCCGGAGGGAGCGTCAGGAGACCCCGGAGGAGCAGGAGACCCCGGAGGGAGCGTCAGGAGACCCCGGAGGAGCGTCAGGAGACCCCGGAGGAGCCCCTCGCTGCCCGTAAGGTACCGACCGACACCGGGCTGCTCAGTCACGCCTGTGACGTCACCTTAACGGTTCACTGACGTTAGAACGAGGCGACCCGCCGGAGACACGTGACCGCAGCTGAGCAGAGTCCCCAACTGACTGTTGACGGAGAGTGACGTGACGTAACGAACGTAACGTAACGAACGGAACGTAACGAACGGAACGGAACGAACGGAACGGAACGAACGTAACAGAACGAACGTAACGTAACCTTACGTTACGTTACGTTCGTTCGTTAGGCCACGCCCACCAACTGACGTGTTTATTGTTTATTGTTCAACAAACTAACTAAACTATAATCAAGTAGAATACTCAATAACTACTCATAGCAAGTATATATGTATACACATATATATATATATATATATATGTGTATATATATATATATATACATATATATATATATATATATATATATATATATATATATATATATATATATATATATATATATATATATATATATATACATATATATATATATATATATATATATATATATATATATATATATATATATATATATATATATATAAGATATATATATATATGTATATATATATATATATATATATATATATACATATATATATATATATATATATATATATATATATATATACATATATATATATATATGTATATATATATATATATACACATATATATATATGTATAAATATATAATATATATATACATATATTTATATATGTATATATATACACATATATATATATGTGTATATATATAAATATATAATATATATATATATATATATATATATATATATATACATATATATATATATATATATATATATAAATATATAATATATATATACATATATATATATATATATATATATATATATACATATATATATATATAATATATACATATATATATATATATATATATATATAAATATATAATATATATATACATATATTTATATATATATATATATATATATAAAAATAAAGTATTATAAATAAGCAATAAGAAACAGTAGAAAAACAACAATAACTGAAATATTATATTTACAGACAGTATAACTATTATTGCACAGTGTATTAGTGTATTATTGTGTTAGTGTATTAGTGTAATGTGGTCATGTGGTCTGCTGGGAGCAGAGCTGGTTGTGCAGCCTGACAGCAGCAGGAAGGAAGGACCTGCAGTACCTCTCCTTCACACACCGGGGGTGAAGCAGCCGGTGGTGAAGGAGCTGCACAGAGCTGCCAGGGTGTCCTGCATGGGGGGAGGTGTTGTTCATCAGGGATGACAGCTTGGCCATCACCCTCCTGTCTCCCACCACCTCCACCGTATCCAGTGGACACCCCAGCACACTGCTGGCCTTCCTGACAAGCTTGTTCAGTCTCTTCCTGTCGGCTGCTGAGATGCTGCTGCTCCAGCAGACCACTGCATGAAAGATGGCTGATGCCACCACAGAGTTGAAAAATATATATATGTATGTATGTATATATACATTGTTTACAATTCCATATGGATATATATCTGTGTATATATGTATGTATGTATATTATATATATATATATATATATAAGCATTTTTATATATATCCCTATATATATATGTATAAATATGTATATGTTTCTATACGCAATAGCATATATAATATACATAAACATACATATATACATAAACATACATATATACATAAACATACGTATACATATATCTATCTTATGCAAATCAACTGAAGTGGTTTAACTTTCTTGTTTACTATAAGTTACAGTTAAAGGTTATTTAAAGAGTAAACCGTGTTATTCCAGTGACACCAGTCAGTCGCAGTTTAAAATACTATTCAATACAACTCAAAGAGGATAATAATAACAAATAATTATTAGCTCTAAACATTGACTACTATATATATATATATATATATATATATATATATATATATATATTTTTTACATGATAAGGTCCTGTGGTGGTCAAACTAGAAAAGGGGGCGGTAAATCAGTCTCATATTTGTGTTTCCTTGTCCTTAATTTTCTCTGCTATCTCCACAGAGACCTGGAGCTCGACCCGGTCGTGGAGGACATCATGAGGCAGCTCAAAGGCAAACCCAAAAAGGAAACGTCCCGGGACAAGAAGGAGCGTAAGCAGGCCATGCAGGAGGCCCGGCAGCAGGTGGCCACCATCGTGCTGCCCACGCTGGCCGTCCTGGTGCTGCTCATCGTCGTCTTCGTCTACGTGGCCACGAGGCCGGGGGACATCGAGTAGACGTCAGGACATGAACTCCCAAACTGACTTTGACAAAACTGACAATGGCTTTACCCAAAGGATTACCCACACACACACACACACACACACACACACACACACACACACACACACACACACACACACACACACACCGCCCATTCGTCTTAATGAAAGCTTCCCCCAAAGAGCTTTTCTCTGTCCTCAGCTGCAGGGAGGAGAAACAGTTCAGTGCCTTTAGCAGATATCCCTCCACAATCGATGCAATAAATAAATATATATGACGCTAAACCAAAGGACTCGGAGAGCAGCTCGTCAGGTTTGACCCGAGGTGTTAAGAAATGTTAAACTCTTTTTGACTCTGCTGTTCTGGACAATCAGTTCAACATGAACCACTGCTACATCTGAATGCATCTGTAGAGGATCTACGATGAATGTAACTGATGAATGTGGGATCTTAAGTCCCCGACATGTTCAAACTCGCCTGAATCTGCTCATCTTTAATGTGAATGTCGCCCAATTTGTGTCCATTAAGTTATTGACAGCCTCTGAGTCACTCGTGATAACGTGCCTTAACAGATTCAAACTGTGTTATTTCAGTTCAATAAATGACTTTTTAAAATAATCTCTCTTTACTTCAGACCTTTGAATCCACTCACTCTTTGAGTTCAGGTCAACTGATCCGTCTGGTATCGTGACATGAAATAGCGTTTTCTTGATTAAAGAGTAGTTGACGAATAAACAAAGAGGGGGTGACTTACTATTAGCCAATCAGAGCAAGGGGCGGGACTTATGCCATTGTCAAGCTGTGTGTCAGAACCATAGACTTTATCTAAGAAGTGGAAGGAGTCGTCGTGACGTCACTCACTGGTTGTGGACTGATGGTTTTGAAGCCTCAAGTTCAGCATTTTGGCCGTCGCCATCTTGTTTTTCTGCAACCAGTGAACAGGAAGTGACCATGTATGGACTGAGGAGGAGTGACGTAGAGACGGCGTATACGTCTCTGGTGTCGACCTGTCAATCCGACATTTCTGAACCTATCAATGTCCTCTCTTTGGAAAACAGATGTCTAATGTGTTGCTTCGTCAGGCACTTTAATAATGTGCATATTAACTTTCAAACAGGGTGGGATGATTACAGTTAGAATTAAGTATTTTACTGAGTATTTTTTATCGTGCAGCCATAAGCCTATTTGTTCATACTGAAGATATTAATATTTGAAAACCAGAAATATACATTTTCTAAAACATGTGGCCACTGTAGATTCCAACAAATCTTTCTCAAGATACAACTCTTCTTTAGATTTAATTTTGTTTATATATATATATATATGTATTTGCAAATTTCCCCGCTGCGGGACTAATAAAGGATTATCTTATCTTATCTTATATAAATATATACATATATATTATTATTATTATTATTATTATTACTTTTACTTGAATTGTTGTATTTTTATTATTTTATAACAACATGAAAAAGTCATATTCCTGGTTCATATACACATACTTGGCCAATGAAGCTTATTCACAAATTCTGATTCTGGAAATGTAAAATACTAGGTTTATTTTTTTTTGCATCAAAAATAACCTTAAAATACTGAAACATTATTTACATGAAATAATATTAAATGTCTTAATTGTAAACATTAGTTTTTTTGTTACATTTAGAATGAGTAAGATTTATTAATGAAAACATCCTGGCAGTGTTTGACGCATGCGCACTAAAGCGATCTGCCATCCTGACAGTATTTAGAGCGGAAGTAGGGCCGACAGTACTTCAAAATAAGATAAAAAAAAGAACCAACGTTAAAAAATATATCAGTTAAAAGAAAATATAATCACAATATTATTTAGGTTTATTGGTATAAATCAGGAGGTTGTAAAGTATATTTAACAGTTTTAATATCCTTTAAAGCAGATGTATATATATAAATAAAAAACAAAAAAAAGACTTTTAACAAAGACTTTTATGTTTTTAATGTGAATTGTTATTTTAATATTTCCAGGTGTATTTATTAATTGTTAAACATATGATGGTTTCTGTGGACATGGATGCGGCTCTGTCCTCCTTACATGAAATAATATTAAGTGTCTTAATTGTAGACATTAGTTTGTTGTTACATTTAGAATGACTAAGATTTATTAATGAAAACATCCTGATAGGCCTGGCAGTGTTTGACGCATGCGCACTAAAACGATCTGCCAAATGACAGTATTTAGAGCGGAAGTAGGGCCGACAGTACTTCAAAATAAGACAAAAAAATAACAAAGGTTAAAAATATGGCAGTTAAAAGAAAATATAATCACATTATTATATTAGTTTATAGGTATAAATCAGGAGGTTGTAAAGTATTTAACAGTTTTAATAGCCTTTAAAATACAAAAAAATTACTTAACAAAAAAATAATTTAACAAAAAAAATACTTTTAACAAAGATTTTTATGTTTTTAATGTGAATTGGTCTTTTAATATTTCCAGGTGTATTTATTAATTATTAAACATATAATGGTTTCTGTGGACATGGATGTATTTAGAGCGGAAGTACTTCAAAATAAGACAAAAAAAATAACAAACTTTAAAACATATAGCAGTTAAAAGAAAATATAATCACATTATTATATTAGTGTATTGATATAAATCAGGAGGTTGTAAAGTCTATTTAACAGTTTTAGTATCCTTTAAAGCAGATGTAAATATATAAATAAATAAAAAACAAAAACAGTATTTAGAGCGGAAGTAGGGCCGACAGTACTTCAAAATAAATAACCAACGTTAAAAGAAAATATAATCACATTATTATTTAGTTTATTGGTATAAATCAGGAGGTTGTAAAGTGTATTCAACAGTTTTAACATCCTTTAAAAAATATATATATATATAAATAAATAAAAAACAAAATAAGATACTTTAGACAAAGCCTTCACTGTTCTTAAACATTAATTGTTATTCTAACGCTCCCAGGTGTATTCATTAATTATTAAACATATAATGGTTTCTGTGGACATGGATGTATTTAGAGCGGAAGTACTTCAAAATAAGACAAAAAAAAGAACCAACGTTAAAAGAATATATAATCACATTATTATTTAGCTTTGTCGATATAAATCTGGAGGTTGTAAAGTCTATTTAACAGTTTTAGTAGCCTTTAAAAAAAATATATATATATATATAAAAAGAAAAAAAAACAGTATTTAGAGCGGAAGTTGGGCCGACAGTACTTCAAAATAAGATAAAATAAATAACCAACGTTAAAGGAATATAGCAGTTAAAAGAAAAATATTATTATATAAATATTATTTATTTAGGTTTTTTGGTATAAATCAGGAGGTTGTAAAGTCTATTTAACAGTTTTAATATCCTTTAAAGAAAAAAAATATATATATATATATAAATAAATAAATAAATAAATAAATAAATAAAATAAAATAAAATAAAATACTTTTGACTAAGCCTTCACTGTTCTTAAACATTAGTAGTTATTTATAATATTTCCAGGTGTATTTATTAATTATTAAACATATAATGGTTTCTGTGGACATGGATGTATTTAGAGCGGAAGTACTTCAAAATAAGACAACAAAAAATAACAAACTTTAATAAATATAGCAGTTAAAAGAAAAATATTATAATATAAATATTATTATATTAGTTTTTTGGTATAAATCTGGAGGTTGTAAAGTATTTAACAGTTTTAATAGCCTTTAAAAAATATATATATATAAATATAAATAAATAAATAAAATAAATAAATGAAACAACAGTGTCTCCACACAGCCTTCTCTGCTCCTGAACGTTACTAGTCGTTTATAACCCTCCCAGGTACACCCCCCCGGACTTCCGGCGGAGTGTCATGGCGGAGGCACGGGGCTGCTGATCGGATCGCTCTCGTGCTGCATCGCGTCGTCGCGTTTCATTCATAAATCTCCCGCCAGCTGCGGCCTCGCGCTCCCGTCGCGGATCCAGGCGGCTCGCGCGTCGCGGCGACCCTCCGCGCGGCCATGGCGGCGCACAAACCCGTGGAGTGGGTCCAGGCCGTGATCACCAGGTTCGACGAGCAGGTAAAGACGAGGGGGTGTGGGGGGAGGAGGAGGAGGGGGGGAGTCTGTACCCCCCCCCTCCTCCCTACACCCCCCCCTCAGCTGGTACACAACAAGCACCATAAAGCCGCTCACATCCGGGGACTGTGGCGTTTAAAGCAACGCCAGGCTAGGCGGCTAACGTTAGCATGGCCTAGCCTGTGTAATGTAAACAAATGGGCCACCGTGGAACCAGTGGCTGCTCCTCTGTGGTCCCACTGCCCTGCCCCAGTGGCTGCTGGCTGCTTCCTGCTTCCTCATCACGAACAACGCACTCATTAACAGGGGTGATTAGTCTGGTTGATTAGCTTTGATGTGTCAGTGCTTTGCTTCATTCGTGGTAACCACGGTGACAACAGGTTAAAATGAAGGGAGCAGGAGGGGGAGAGCGGCGGCCATATTGGTTCCATTTTTGTTGGTGCATAACTAACCTCTGAACAAACTGACGACTAAAACCAGCAGTGGAGTCGTAACGTTACGAAGCCGGAGTGAATATACGTCAAAATGTATTGTAACGTTACGAAGCCGGAGTGAATATACGTCAAAATGTATTGTAACGTTACGAGTGAATATACGCCGGAGTGAATATACGTCAAAATGTATCGTAACGTATACGTCAAAATGTATCCGGAGTGAATATACGTCAAAATGTATCGTAACGTTAGTGAATATACGTATCGTAGCCCGGAGTGAATATACGTCAAAATGTATCGTAACGGAGTGAATATACGTCAAAATGTATCCGGAGTGAATATACGTCAAAATGTATCGTAACGTTACGAAGCCGGAGTGAATATACGTCAAAATGTATTGTAACGTTACTAAGCCGGAGTGAATATACGTCAAAATGTATTGTAACCGGAAAAATGTATTGTAACGTTACGAAGCCGGAGTGAATATACGTCAAAATGTATCGTAACGTTACGAAGCCGGAGTGAATATACGTCAAAATGTATCGTAACGTTACGGCCGGAGTGAATATACGTCAAAATGTATTGTAACGTTACGAAGCCGGAGTGAATATACGTCAAAATGTATCATAACGTTACGAAGCCGGAGTGAATATACGTCAAAATGTATTGTAACGTTACGAAGCCGGAGTGAATATACGTCAAAATGTATCGTAACGTTACGGGAATTGAGCCGGAGTGAATATACGTCAAAATGTATCGTAACGAACAAAGCCGGAGTAATATACGCAAAATGTATTGTAACGGAGTGAATATACGTCAAAATGTATTGTAACGTAAATATACGTCAAAATGTATCACGGAAGCCGGAGTGAATATACGTCAAAATGTATCGTAACGTTACGGAGCCGGAGTGAATATACGTCAAAATGTATCGTAACGTTACGAAGCCGGAGTGAATATACGTCAAAATGTATCGTAACGTTACAAAGCCGGAGTGAATATACGTCAAAATGCCGGAGTGAATATACGTCAAAACGTCTGCTTCCTGTGGCAGCTCATACCGGCACAATAACGCCCTGTTATCACGAATAACGCACTAATTAACAGGGGTGATTAGTCTAATTGACTAGCTTTGATGTGTCAGAGTGCTTTGCTTCATCCATGGTAACCACGGTGACGGAACAGTTTAAAATGAAGGGAGTGAATATATGTCAAAATGTATTGTAACCGCAAGATTTGACACCTTTTGTTTTGCCTTATTTTCTATAATCGGTGCAGCACTAAAGCGTGGTGGAACCAGCAAGCTAACTACCTACGCAGCTGAATGCTAGCCAGCGTATTTGGTGTAACCAGTGTAGCACTAAAGCGTGGTGGAATGAACAAGCCAACTGTACGCTAGCCAGCTCGCTAGCCAGCGTATTTTCTGTTAACAGCGTAGCACAAAATCATGGTGGAATCAGCTCGCTAGCGGCATACTAGACTGTAGCTCGCTAGCCAGATACGTTTCTCTAACTGGTGTAGCTTTAAAGCATTGTGGTGTACGTGCCCAACAAATCCGACATTTACCACCAGCTGCAGTGTTTGAGTCCCAGTTCACCCATCTTAGAGAGTTAGCAGCCAAGGGGTTAAATGCATTGTTGTGAACACATGAATCTATTTTCCCAGTAAGTCTCATCAATTCGTTCATCTGCAAGGTAGTCAGCTGTGTGTTTATGACATTAGCAGCACAGTGTGTGTAACTTTATAGGTTATTTGTAGGTGAATAAATGCTAAAACTCCTCAACACTCAAGGTGGGCGGATCGTTAAGGTCGACCTGCTGGTCTCCATTTCTGAATTTTAACATTTTTCAGAACTGTTAATCTTGTTGTTTAACGCTTAAACGGTTGATTATTAACATCTCTATTTGTCACATTAAACTTAGAGCCCTTAACTGAACAGCTTCTATTATGGTCAAACTATATTTACTTAGTAAAATGGTAGATGTAGGTAATCTTTAACTATGTCAATCATTCAAATCAGTTTGACCTGCCAAAAGTAAATGGCTTTGTTGTTGTAAAGGGAAATCTGACATCCAGGGTGTGTTGATGGGGAATAAGTGTTTTGCCATTAAAAAGTAATTTAGCTTTGTTAAGTCTCCAGAAGTCTTTCACTCCGGTGTTAGTCTCCACAGATTATGGATTGTATCCGGGGTTTAGCGGCTCAGCTTGGATTACTGCCGTTGGTTTAAGGTGTTTTATCCGATACTTGGTTATTGTTACACTAAGCTCCAACTGAAGCCTTCCAGTCTTGTGAGGGCTTTATTGAGTTTGAGACAACGAGAGTTCTCAGAGTCTACTGGAGGAACGTGTAGAACCTCTTTGGATCTTTGTGTTCTCTCTGACATGATGTGTGTCTCACTGTACGGATTGCAGAACGTTTTACTCTGGGTTTTTACTCATTTAGAACCGGTCATAGAACGTTGGTGATGTTTCAGCCCATGGCGTCTAACATGTTGGACCTTTATCCAATCCTAGTCAACTATTGTATAGCTTAATTAAAATCAAATCAAAGCCCACCACAGTTTCTTAGCGATCTGAAAAATATTGCAAATGTCTGAGAGTTTCAACTCGGTGGGTCATAAATTGCTGCTTGCCAGTGTTGGAGGATCCTTATTGTAGACCCTCACTGGGCGCCTTTCCTCTGTTGTGCTGTAACCGTCTCTAGTTTGGCTTTGAAAGACCCGGACTGAAGGTTTTGAGGGACCTTCAATACCTGCATTCTCTCTAGTGTCCACCAGGGGGCGACTCCTCTGGTTGTATAGAAGTCTATGAGAAAATGACTCTACTTCTCTCTTGATTTATTCCCTCAGTAAACATTGTAAACATGAGTTTATGGTCTCAATCTCTAGTTTCAAGTCTTCTTCAATACAGCATGATGTTCATTTAGTAAATGATGCTCCATTTAGAGTCAAACAGACCATAAAGCAGGGGATGCTTTAGGGCGGGGCTACACACTGATTGACAGGTCGACACCAGAGACGTATACGGCGTCTCTACTTCACTCCTCCTCAGTCCATATATGGTCACTTCCTGTTCACTGGTTGCAAAAAAACAACAAAGTGACAGCTAAAATGTGGAACTCAAGTTTTTAAAAACATCCTTCCACAAACCAATGAGTGACGTCACCATGACTACGTCCACTTCTTATTTACAGACTATGATCATTTTACTGTGTCGAGCGTATTTAGGACAAACCTTTTGAAATGATATGTTTTAAACATGTTCAGTATGATCTGAATGTGAACGCTACAGTATGTGAAGATTGCAGCATGATGAAAATATCAAAGCTGTTATGATATTCCATGAAGGTGAATTAACTTCAGTGTAATGTAACACCACGAGTTGAACAGCGTATTGTTTGCATCATCATCATCATCATCATCCTCATCGTCCTCTTTCTTCTTCTCCTCCAGCTCCCCATTAAAGTCGGACACCAGAACACTCACACCAAAGTCAGCACAGAGCACAACAAGGAATGTCTGATCAACATCTCCAAGTACAAGTTCTCCCTCGTCATCAGCGGCCTCACCACCATCCTCAAAAATGTCAACAACATGGTGAGTGGGCTTCTCTCTCTGTGGACGCCGTCTACAGTTCTGTCAATGACAACGTTTACATGCACTATCATATTCCAGTATGATTACCAACATGACGATAAAGTCAATGTGATGTAAACAAACAACTTCTTATATTCAGTCTATGGCTGGCACATTGTAAACTGGACTAACCAGACTCTCTGAACTGAAACTGAAAATGCAGGCTCTGCTGCTGGTACACTTGTTGGACAGGCTTTCCTTGATGGTATTTATGGTATTGCACTGGTATTTAAACACAAAGGGATGGAAGTACAGTACCAGTCCAAAGTTTGGACACACCTTCTCATTCAATGGTTTTTCTTTATTTTTATTTTTATTTTTTTCTACATTGTAGATTAATATTGAAGACATCCAAACTATGAAGGAACACATATGGAATTATGTGGTAAACAAACAAATGCTCAACAAACCAGAATATGTTTTATATTTTAGATTCTTCAGAGTAGTTGAAGGAGAAGGTGTGTCCAAACTTTTGACTGGTACTGTATTTGTGTTAAGATTGCGAAAGAAAGCTATAAATTAATATCCTTTTCCAATTTAACTTCTCTGCTCACCTGAGAGCCGTAATACGAAGTTCAACATACCCTGATATCTCTTCCTTATCTGGTTTAATATCCCTTAATGGTCACATGACACAGGCCAACCCACGGTTTGTCAATCTCATTATGAGTGTGTTACATAAAAGGGGCGGGGTTTGCAATCTTTAAAGCTCTCAGGGAGCAACTTTAGGTTCAATATTTCGCTCAAGGTCACTTCAAAATGCTGACAGAAGGGCCGGGGATCGAACCGCCAACGTTGTGATTAAAGGACGACCCGCTTTACACCCCTTTGTGTATTCCCTTAAATGAATGTATTGCTTAGATGTGTTCTTATAGAAAAGATTCACAGAAAAGAAGCTGAACTTAAATCATCTCGTTGGTGAAATGATGGCGTTTTAGCCTCATTCTCTCACCTGCAACCCTGGCAGTAAATTTAAAAACATAATATATTTATGTATATATATATATATATGATTTTTTTGCTGTGTCATCACCATGCATATCTATACAACCAATGTGTTTTATGATTAAATTGTTTACTAGTGTACACAATAGTTTATCTAGAGTCTTAGTTTTGCTCTCAAAGTCCACCAGGTTTGATTCATTTAACTTTAAAATGTATAAAAAATTGGTTTAGGAATATTCCTATATTTTTTTAATTGCAATATATTTATAGCAGAAACATTTATAGTGCAATGTGAGTTTTTTCCAACACCGTGCCGCACTAACACATAGTTTCCTTACGCTGTGTCCTGATGTTTGAATGCTGAATGAATTCTGATTTTTTTTACTCTGATTGTCTCCACAGCGGATATTCGGAGAAGCTTCTGAGAAGAACCTCTACCTCTCCCAGCTCATCATCCTGGACACCCTGGACAAGTGCCTGGCTGGGGTGAGTCCTCCTCTCTCAGCACTATCAGAAAACAAAACATCTAAATATACATTTTTAAAGACCAGTGATCCACGCCTTGTTTTGTGTCTTGTTACGTCTGGTCCTTGTGCTTCACTATGAAGTCAGACTCTGGAATGGTTCGGGATCTCTGCTGCTGTGTTTGTGCTCACCCTGTGGACACAAACCTCTGTTAATGTACTTATCCTCCATCCATCACATGCTCTTCTTCTCTGGGAGGTTTTCTTCTGTGAACCAGAAAGCTCTGGATTACATTTGCAGCCGTTTGGTTGGAGCACTGTCATCCGCTCTCAGCTTCCTGTTCAGGATTTTGTCATTAGCAGTAATAATCAGGCTACATCCACACTAAAACGTTTTTAAATGATCTCTCAGACTTTAAAATGAACAAGTTTACCTGATTATGGGTCAATAGATGGTGTCAACACGTCTCTCACTCGTTTCCTCTCGGTTTCGTTGTTGTCTGTTCTCACTCGTAGCTCTGCTGGCCGCTGAAGTCTTTGCCGTACTGGAGAACATTTATGCTTTTGTTCCTTTACGGTTTTTTTGTGAAGGTCACAATCCGCTCCGTAGGTTTGATAACGCCGCTGGACACCCCGCTCACTAATCGCTCCAATAACAGCTGCTTCCTCCTCATGTGGGCAGAAGTAGAATTTTAAAAATGCAGAATTTAACTGAACAACAGCTGCTGGTAAAAACAGCGAGGTCAGCGACGCCTTTTAATCTCTAATTTTTCAGTCTCCCCGTTTTCAAACTGAAACGACTTCAGTAGCGTTTTCAAACGTCTCCGTTTTAGGTGTAATGTGGACCGCCAGCCATAAACGTAGCAAAAGACATGCGTTTTAAAACGAAAACGTAATAGTGTGGCTGTAGCCTCAGATGGAAACCAAGTACCTTAGTTATCCTGTCGCTGCTAGCTCAGGACGAGGAAAGTGTCTTATAAAGTAATTTATGATCGAGCTGCTATTATTGTGGATTGGAGATATCGGACAGGGTTTATGATGAGGACCATCATCACCATGTTAAGGTCTCAAATGCTGCACAGAAGTAGCATAGTCACTGTAAAACCTAACGTGGCGCAACTCAGGACCATCTTCATCTTCATAGATAAGAAAGGACAGAAGGGTTTGGCTTCAGGTTTGAGACGTGAAGGTGAAATGTTGTAAATGGGACCTGGTTCTGGTTCTGCTGGTTCTCTGCTACTTTGGTTTGTCTTGTTCAGTTCATCATGTGGCTTTCAAAGGAATCAAATCCAAAAAGCAACGGCTGCAGCTGTCTCTTTCTTATAATTAATCATTTTTAATAGATGTTGCCACCTTAGCTTATTCTAGCTTTAGGTTCATCTCCTCCTCAGAGTAGGAAATGCTCTCGATCTCTCCTCGGCTGTGGTCGTCTTAGTTGATGATGAACTTGATTGTTTTGAAGAACATGAACTGTGGGAGCGCGTCTACCAATTAGCTTGTGCTAATGTCTCGTGATCAGCTGATCAGTTTCATATTTCCAATTTATTTCTGTGAGTGAAAGAGACATAAAGTTTTCAATTTGTCACGACTGCAAGTCCAAAATAATCCGTTGAGGAACAAACTTAAAAACATCTGGAACAACAATCAGTCACTTATTCTATTGTGATTCATTCCCATCATGCTCTTCTGTTAACGGAGGTCGCTTTGACTTGCGTGGTGCATTCAAGCTCTTCTCAGATTTGTTGTTCACAATGTGACACTATCATGGATCAAAGAATTGAAGTCATAAATGTTGTTTTTACTGAATATTGGCGGATAACGACAACATTAAGGATCCTCAAAGCTTCCGACGGTGACCTTTTTGTCCTGACGTTCTCCGTCCTCTCCGTCCTCAGCAATCCAAGGACTGCCTCCGTCTGGACGAGACCATGCTGGTCAAACAGCTGCTGCCGGAGATCTGCCATTTCATCCACACGTACCGTGAAGGCCACCAGCACGCCGCCGAGCTCCGGGCCTCGGCGTCGGCCGTCCTCTTCTCTCTGAGCTGCAACAACTTCAACGCCGTCTTCAGCCGCATCTCCACCAGGTAGCTCCTCTGTTCCTCACTAAAGACGCCTCTGGACTCTGTGATGACATGTGACCGACCTCTGATATGAGGGTTCTGATATATAAATGCATTTATTACCGTTAATGTTCCAATTTTATACCACAAAAACAGAGAGAACTTTCAGTTTCTGTTGGGCTTTAATGGTGTATGTGGATCAAATACCAATTTTCCATTTTTCAAATCTTTAGGTTTAGGATTGTTTACAGAAGTTGCTTTGACTTGCATGATGAGTTCAAGCTCTACTCAGTAAAAATGAGTGTTGGTTGAAGGTAAATTATAACGTCATCATGATGTGTTCAATGTAATCTGGTAAAATGTAGTGTTGGTGATAAACTAGAATAAATCCAGTAGTTTGAAGGAGATGTTTTCACATTAATATAAAATACATATTAGAGATCTTCCTCCAGCACAAAGCATTTTGCATTTTACTTGAATTATTTTCTATTTTTTAATCCCCTTTACGTTAAGGATCGGATATAAATTGGTTGACTTGAATTCACATGAACCTGAATAATGGAGAAAGATCCTGTTTGGTGATGTGACAATGTATGATTATTTCGAAGATCGCAAGATAAACCTTCACTACAAGTTTATTTCTTAGTTAGTTCTTGAATTTCTTTGGGTTTTGGACGGTTTGTTGGAGAAAAGAAGTGATTTTAATGTGTCAACCTGGGCAACAATGAGGGGCATTTTTCATTGTTTTCTGACATTATATGGACCAAACGATTAATCTATAATGAAAATAATTGTTAGTTGTAGGACTGGGCAACATATCAATATCTTATCAATATGGTTTTTGATTTTAGATAACATAAAGGCTGCAATACAGTAAAGTGATGTAACCTTCTGAATTTACCATACTGTCCTATTATATTATATTATATTATTTGCTTTAATTACATAGTCATCTTATTGTTGAAATATTTTGTGAAAGCACATAACAATATTGTTGCAATTCTTTGAGATATTTGGTTAAAAATATGATGATGTTTGATTTTCTTGTGAATGATGACACGTTATTAATTCAATAATATTCTATGTGGACTTTTATCAGACAATCATATCATTATGTTAGATATTAACAAATTCATGTTGAATTATCTTGAACAAGCTGCAATTTAGATTTAGTTTGTAAAGCGACATAACTGACCACATTTCACATCAGTTTGATATTTCACATTTCATTTGTTTACGTATTTGTGTAGCAGAAAGTATCATTTTAATCGAGAAGTAGATGTTGAGCAGGTTGATGCTGGAGAAGAGAAATCTGTGTGCTCATCAGAGGAAGGTGAAGTCAGAGTTAGTTTCCTGATTTCCCTGACTGCATTGAATGCAGCAGAACATTAACGAGTGCTTCTTTCTGTCTCTTCAGGCTGCAGGAGCTGACGGTTTGCTCCGAGGACAACGTGGACGTCCACGACATCGAGCTGATGCAGTACATCAACGTGGACTGCTCCAAGCTCAAGAGGCTGCTGCAAGGTAGGACTTCTTAAAGAGAGCTGTGTCATGTTTCAGATGTAAAGACTCAGAGAAGATGAAGAAACTGAGACAGAGGTTGAACCAATGTTTGTGATGGACGTGTGTCCATCCTGCTTTTGTTTTCTTCCAGAAACTGTGTTGAAGTTCAGAGCTCTGAAGAAGCCGGCCCAGCTAGCCGTCATCAACAGTTTAGAGAAGGTACCTCTACTTCCTGTTTCTGTCTTAAACTGTGATACTTGACCTTTTAATAGCTCTTACAGAACTTAAACTCTTCGTTTTAGAGGCGTAGTCAAAATATAGACGTGATACAAAATCTCTCTGTGATCATGAAGTTCATTGTTTCTCCTCAACCGTATGACGGAAGTCTTTACTAACAGAAGGACAGCTGGTCATGGATTACATCTCTCATCTCATGGTGCTGTTTCAATTTAGGTTTATACTCGCCGTAGTGTCCACAGTGATCAAACCAAAAAATGTCTTCAGACATGACTGCTACAAATACCGATAAAGCAACTTAAAATAAGATGTCAAATAATGAATAACTTTTTTACTAAAATAAGAAGGCCAATTCGTTTTTAAATGCTTTGAAAATCATAGAAATCTACATTTTATTAAACAACACGTTGAGCATCAACACCTTTGTGCGTGCTCGTAGCTATGAACAAAGCTTCACTCCATGTTCCTCTCCTTACAGTTCTCACACTCATAGTACTTGAGTTATCGTACATTTAGTAACTACCACCATATTTCTCTAAATATTTGTTTTTACACCAACGGATCCTCTGGATGTTTGTCCAACTTTAACGTAGATGATTATGATGTTTATTCCAACTCCAGCCACATGTGTTGCCTCACTGGAGCAGCTCCAGTCTAGTGCCAAAGTAGTGCATTATTAAATTAATAAATATGATCCTCTGTCAGATAAAAAAATAATGATTCTATTAGTCAAAAAAAATGCTGAATATTGCAGCCACTTGTTATCAGAGAAATGTTCCTTAATGTATATTCAGCTGTGTTCAGGTTGTTCTTCTGCTCATGCTGTCGTCTCTCTACAGGCGTTTTGGAACTGGGTGGAGAATTACCCCGATGAGTTCACCATGCTCTACCAGAGACCTCAGGCTGATATGGCAGGTAGGAACGGATTCTGACCATTTAACTCAACTTAGACCGATTATTCAACATTACATCTGGCTGGTGAGTTTTAACAGGGTTGTTGCACAAAAAAATCCAAGAGCAGAGGAGAAGTCAGAGTGCAGACATACAGTCTGAGGTCAGGATTCTGAGGGAGAGGTCGCGTTAACCCAATGTTTTCTGTGATTAACAGGATTATTATTTTTTTAAAGGACGGAAAAATGCGATACTGTCTCGTTCTGTTTCATCATTAACTGTGTTTGTTTTTGTCGTCTTTGTTCAGAAGCAGCAGAGAAGTTGTTCGATCTGGTCGACAGCTTCGCAGAGAGCGCCAAGAGGAAGGCGGCCGTGTGGCCTCTGCAGATCATCCTCCTCATCCTCTGTCCAGAGATCACACACACCATCTCCAAAGACACCGTGGAGGACAGCAAGGCCAACAAGGTGGGAGGAGCCAACACACACACACACACACACACACACACACACACACACACACACACACACACACAGAACAGAGACTGAACTTACAAAGTTTCAGTACCGTTTATGAAATTATTTCCGTTCAGACTTGCAGCCTGAAAACAAATATCGCATGACTATTCACGTACACTGGGCATGCAGATGCAGGTGTAAACAGGAAGTACATTGGTTGCTTAGTTACAGAAAATAAAACTTACTATAATTGTCCATCTTTAGAATTAAGAAGATCGTGCTTGATAAATAAGATCGTCCTCTATAAACTCAGACAGACAAATTTCATGGGAAATAAACGAGCTTTATGTTGTGTGTGCAGAAGCTGTTTCTGGACAGTTTGAGGAAAGCCCTGGCCGGTCAGGGCGGCAGTAAACAGCTGATGGAGAGCGCCGCCATCGCCTGCGTCAAACTGTGCAAAGCCTCCACCTACATCAACTGGGAGGACCACTCCACCATCTTCCTGCTGGTCCAGTCCATCGTCATGGATCTCAAGGTCTGACCTGCTTCTGAAAACACACATTTATTCTCTTCATGTTTAGTTTTCTATTTTGGTCACAGTTGCTGGACGGTTGAATTGTTCGACTGAGATCCTTCTGATGGTTTGATTTATTGTTTAAGCTTAATGGCAAAACGAGAAACTGAAAGAGGGATTTGTAAACGATACATTTACATACTAAACACATTTATTAAAATATGTTTCTGTATATAGTTTGTCAGTTAGAGGAGTGAAGGTTTCTTTAGATAAACATTAATATGCAGGAGACTCCAGGAAAAAGATTTGAGGTGGTTTATGTCTGTTTTCTTTTTGCTGAAGGAAGTTTTGTCCGTCTTCATTTCAACCATTAAACTTAATTAAAATAAAATCAAACCAAATTAAATTAAAAAAAATCAAACAACAGGTTTTTAGTTAAGTTTATTTATTCAATTTAAAAATACACAAATATTACAATGATAATTTCTATCACAGTGCAGGAAGAGTCAGAAAACAAAGTCTTAACAATAACAATAACTTATCAACAACAAGAAAGATTGTTTGTGTTTATGTGTGTGCGCTTGTGTTTGTTAGTTAGATGCTTTACACAATCTGCAATAAGGACCAGAAACACAGAACACATGTGGATCTTTTATTGTTTCTGGTTTCATTCAACCAGTTATTGCTTTTTATACCTTAGAACACAACATAAACTAATAGTTTTGACTTTTGAGTGAAGATTCTTCACATAACTTCCATAAATATATTGCGAGCAACATAAATACTGAACGGGACATTTTACAGTTTATAAATCAACTCTCTGCTGGAGGAACTATGTGATGGAAACACTGTTTGTCATGTTTCTACGCCGGATTCTTGTTACTTATTATCCGACAAAAAGGCTGGTTTGATATTAATATCAATATAATATTTAGTTTTGATGCATGCATGTTTTTTAAAAAGTGACACAGCTTTCCTTTTTAGTTTGCTTCCAAGACTTCAGGCATCAACATAGAAAACCTGATTGTTTTTTTTAACCACTTATTCATTATTTATGGATGAGCATGAATGAGTTCATCCTCTCTGTGAGCTCGTTGAGTCTGGAGACGAGTCGATGTTGAACGACCTGAAGTGACCCCTGTCCTCCCTGTCCCACCAGGCTCTGCTGTTCAACCCAGCCAAACCCTTCTGGAGGGGGACGGGCAGCCAGAACGCCGACGTGGAGCTCATGATGGACTGCTTCGTCTCCTGTTTCCGCATCAACCCTCACAACAACCAGCACTTTAAGGTGGAACGAACAGAAGTGATGATAACCCTCTGAATTAACCTCTCCTCTCCCCTCCTCTCCTCTCTGCTCTGTGTTCAGCAGCCTGAAGTTCAGTCAAAGCTTAACAGATTTGTTGTCACATGACTGTTGGTCTCAGATGAATCAATCATGTCTTCATAGTTTCACTGAGGAGCTCAGAATTTAATGTTTTTTACAGAATCTGGTTAAAACAAACGGTTTATTTGAGGCGAGATTTTAAATGAGACATTTAGAATAAAATGTTTTTGATGAGGTTTCACCATTTTAGGCTTTGTTTTGGTTTCTGACAGAAGCGTTTGTCACACATGATGTGTTCAAGCACGGTCGGATATATGAAAATCTGACAATTATGACAGTTTTACAGCTTCTCACTCAGATAAACTCAGATGTCGTTTTTGTGATGGTTTAAAGAAAACATTATTTACAATCCTGCAGGCGGTTTTGGGTCAACAGGGTTAATGTGTTTATTTTGTGTCTTAATATTTGTTGCTCTTATTAATTCTCACCAGTGTTTCCTCTTTTATTCTGAAGGTCTGTCTGGCCTCCTCCTCCCCCTCCACCTTCCACTTTGTCCTGGTCAACTCGTTGAACAGAATCATCACAAACGTGAGTCTGCACAGCGTCGTCACACATCAGTAGGGGTGTCTCCATTTGGATGCTAAATTGAAATTCATTGAAATAAGCTTTTGATTTCAACCTTTTAATCAAAAGTAAGATCAGTGATCGTCCCGTATTTTTTTCTTAGTAAGAAGGACAATAAATAAACTTGACAAACATGAAAAACAACACAGCGTAGCTTACCGTTAGCATGCAGCTGCACATTCTAGAGACTGTGTCCAGTGTCGGAGTCAGAGATGACTGTCCCGCTGTAATGTTGACACCCTCACACATGAGTGATTGTATAATAGTTTGATTTGTTTCCTTCCTTGTCTCACGCCGTGTCGTCCTCTTTCAGTCTCATCTGGACTGGTGGCCTAAGATCGATGCGGTCTACTGCTACTCCGGAGAGCTCCGCTTCATGTTCTCAGACACCCTGAACCGGGTCACCCAGGGCGCCGGCACCCACCCTCCTCTACGCATGACCCCGGTGAGAAAACACTAACACGTTACTTTACTGCATTTAACATGTAAAGTCATGTAGGGTTTGAGACGGAGGGGAATAAACCAGTTTCAATGTGTAGTTTGATTAAAAGCTTACTACAACATGGGTCTTATTTTTGTAGTTTTGTTCACCATTTTATCCGTTACAATAACAAAGTAATCGTTGAGAACAAGAAAAACAGTGACAGACTTTATTATATATATTAAGATCATCCAAACCTCTTTATTCAATGGTAAAACTAAAAGTAAACAAACCTCTAATGTCACTAGTAAGAAACCTCATTAAATAGAACTACGATGAGTTGAAGTAAACAAGAGTAAACTCAAAAAACAAATACTTCTATCATGATATACATCATTTGATATCTCAGTAAAGATATTTAATACTATTGGTGTAAGGGACCGTAGTTGATCTGTACTGATCCCCCTCACGGATCTTCACTCATGTGAACCGCAGATTAATTCCACAGTTTAACGTTAACATCACAGTGTAAATAAAGTTTTACTGACGATCGTTATCCTCCAATATTCAGTAAAACATGAGATCAGGACTTCATTTATGCTTCTCTAGTCTCTGATCTCTGATAATGTTACATTGTGAACAACCAACCTGTGTTTAAACCAACAGGAGAGCTAGTAACGTTAGCAGCACCGCTAACGGATAACAGGAGGAGAGCTAGTAACGTTAATGAACAGAGGTTCAGATCAGAAGAATAAAAAACACTTTAAATTACGAAAACAAAGTAAAAGTATAACATTTAGTATTTTTGATGGTTTATAGACTTCAGAGCGTTGAATTTATTTTTTGGACAGTGGTGGAAAACAAATATTCTGGATCCTTGTAGACCAGCTGCTATAATCAAACAACAAATGGATCTGTATCTGACAATAACGATCATCATTGATCGATAATTAGTATCAGCAGCAAAAAGATCTTGACCGGAGATCTCTGAAAGTTAGATTTGCTCCGTCTTTTCTTTTGTTCTGATCCGCTCCATGAGTTTTTATGATCCGTCTCCTCTTTATTTATCGCGCTGTGTTTCCTCCCTCAGAGTCTGACGTTCAAAGGGAAGATGTCCACCAGCCTTAAGTTCAAAGAGAAAGCCACAGAACTGGACACTCGAAGCTACAAGTGCCTTCTCCTCGCTCTGGTCAAACTCATCCACGCCGACCCCAAACTCATGCTGCATGTGAGTCCTCAGAGTCTTCATAAGACTGAAGCTTCTACACTTTTCTCTTCCTTTTACTGTAGATATCTAACGTCCATGTTGAATAATCTCACCTGGGATGATGTTCTGAATTTGTGTCTTTGTGTGTTAGAATCCGGTGAAACAGGCTCCAGAGATGCAGAGCAGCACAGCGGAGCTCATCACCGGTCTGGTGCAGCTGGTGCCTCTGACTAACACCACCCAGCTCTCACAGGAAGCCATGGAGGTCAGACACAGACACACTCCGAGAGCAACACTCCTGCTTTTTATGGGGCAGGACGAGGGAACAATTCACCAAATATATTTTATTCTTACTGATCAGATTTTCAATAAACATCATGGACATAGTTTTTATGTCCAGACTGTAAAGGGGAACTCCAGAAATGCAGTTTGTTATATTTCTCTTGTGGACTCACAGGAGACGTAGAACAAAAAAGAGAGGTTGAAATAACCTGAACTCTTTCATCACTTCCTGCAGATGTTTCAGTGTAAAAGCCCATAAGTAATAGGAGGAATTATCCCCTTTTGAACTGCTGTAGTGCTTTTAAAATGGAAATATTTAAAATCATAAAGGGTGACATGACCCTGATGATGAATTTATCAAAGTTAACATGGAGGAAGTGTTGTTTGTTTTGTGTTTGAGAACTTTGAGTCTTCTTTACAGACTATGATGTCATATACTCTTATAACAGAACGTTCTAAATAAATGTCTGTCTCTAATGTAAATAAAATCCTGGTTCTTTCTGCAGGTAAATACCTGTTTATTTTTTTTTATCTCTGTAGGGTCTCAAATACAGAGATAAAGTAGTGTTTGTATAAATCTTAAAGTCTAAAAAGCAATTTTAAACATTTCTTCTTTTTTTAACTTCTTTTGTATAATTGGTTTTACACATTTTGTACCGTTAAAAACTACAAACCACTGTTCCTGTGTCCCTCTCCTGGTTCTTTCTCCTCCTCTTCCTGGTCTGGTTCCAGGCTTTGTTAGTTCTGCACCAGCCAGAGACCATCGAGCTGTGGAACCCTGACGCCCCCATAGAGACGTTCTGGGACATCAGGTACTGAACCGTCGTCTCATCTTTCAATAAAGTCAAACCCGTGAAGCCACATGACTGCGTGACAAACGTCAGATCTTCATGATCCTTGATGTTCTAATCTTATTGATTAAGTTTTCATAATAACAACTTCCTTCCTTCCTTTGCTCGTCTCCTCAGCTCACAGGTTCTCTTCCTCATCTGCTGCAAACTGATCGGCCAGCAAATAATAAACGGGACAGAAGTTCTGAAATGGCTGAGGGAGATCCTCATCTGCAGGAACAAGTTTCTGCTCAAGAACAAGGTAGAGTGCTGCTCCATTACCGTAGGAACACGATGCTGTCTTAGAAACAGAAAGTCCTCCTTCAGGCCGATCATTAAGAATAGAATAAAATATTTTTAATGTCCACTAGGGTGTAAATGTATCCTCCCAAAACCCATAAACCATTATAGCTGCATGCAGTGATGAGCAGACTGTGTTGTGTTGTTTTGTTTAAAGTGTGCGTCTGGTCCTCTGGTCCTCCAGGAGTGTGCCACGATGGGCGGAGCCATCCCCATGTGTCGTCAGGCCCAGACGAAGCTGGAGGTTTCCCTCTACATGTTCCTGTGGAGTCCAGAGACCGAGGCCGTGCTGGTGTCCATGTCGTGTTTCCGTCACCTCTGTGAGGAGGCGGACATCCGCAGCGCCGCCGACGAGGTGCCGGTCCAGAACATCCTGCCCAACTACGCCACCTTCAGTGAACTGGCCTCCGTCAGCAACATGATGGGAACGGGTCAGTGCTGATGGTCACACACTCACCTATAGTACATCTAAATACTGTTCAGCAATGAACCTTCTGATGAAACGTTTTATTATTCAGGGATTTTACTGCTTGTTCATAAGATAAATCGATAACCTTCGAAAAACAATCTCTGCACACCTGACTGTTGGTCATTAACAGTTTTTTGTGTTATTTATTTTTTATTAACATTTTTAATATTTTTCTTTTGCTACTTTTCATTGACATTTTTTAATTTAATTTAATTTTTCATTAACAGTTTTTTTGCTAGTTTTCTTTCCATTAATTCTTTTTTTTGCTACTTTTCATTAACAGGTTTTTTTTTCATTATTTTCTTTTTGTTCGTTTTTTTTCAATAAGTTTTTTCTGTTAGTGTTTTTTATTAACTGTTTTTTTTCTACTTTTCATTAACACTTTTTTGTTCGTTTTTTTCATTAACATTTGTTTTGGGTTTTTTCATTAACAATTTTTTTTTTTATGTTTTTTTTTCTACTTTTCATTAACAATATTTTTTTCATTAACAGTTTTTTTGCTAGTTTCTTTTTCATTAATTCTTTTTTTTGCTACTTTTCATTAACTGTTTTATTTATTTTTTCATTTTTTTAGTTGTTTTTTTCATTAACATTTCTTTTGCTACTTTTCATTAACAGGTTTTTGTTTTTTTTTCATTAACATTTGTTTTTTTTTTTCATTAACAATTTTTTTTTATTAACAATTTTTTTTTCATTAACAGTTTTTTTTGTTAGTTTTCATTTAAAGTTTTAATTTCTGCTACTTTTCATTTACAGTTTTTGTTTTTGTTGGTCTCCATTAACAGTCTTGATTTTTTGCTCCACAGGCCGTTCCACACTACAGAAGAGGGTGATGGCTTTGCTCCGGAGGATAGAGCACCCAACACCAGGAAACATCGAGGTAACACTCGGTTCAGACTCAAACCAACATGCTTCAGTACATAAACCTGATGTCCTCTGTTTGTGCACGATGTCCGGTTTAATGTCCGTCTGTCCCCCTGCAGGCCTGGGAGGACACGTACACTAAATGGGACCAGGTCACCAAACAGATCCTCAACTTCCCTAAAAACAAGGCAGAAGACGGACAGGTGAGTCTGTTACAGAAAGTGTGCATACACCCTAAAGCTACTTTTTTACCTTTTATACAAGCCCTGTAAAAAAAGAAAGAAGTCAAGAATTAGGGCTTCTATAAAGGTAATAAAGTAGTCCATAAATATGAGATATGAGTTTAAAGATAGTTACAATCCCTCCTCTTCATCGTGGAGGTGTGTTTATGGCTTTTTGCCGGTTACATCTTCTGTCTATAGGCGTTCATTTTGTAGAGAAGAAGGAGAATAATGCAAAGAACGGTGCGTTGATTATAAACACCATCGTGCATGCTCTGAGCTCGTGCTGCGGTGCTAAACGGGACTATAAGATAAGCTTCAGTTTGAACAGTTTGGACCCCTTTTGATTGTTTTGTGTATTTATGATTTTCCATTGAGCTTCAGGTGGGATGTTAGTGTGAACGTAGAGAATAACACATGCACAGGGTTGTTGTCCTGCTGCTCAGTGTCTCTCTCTCTCTCTCTCTCTTTCCCCCAATCACAACCCAGGAGTGGATCAACATGACGGGCTTCCTGTGTGCTCTGGGCGCCGTTTGCCTCCAGCAGCGCAGCACCCCCGGCCCGGCCACCTACAGCCCCCCCATGGGCCCCATGAGCGAGCGTAAACACTCCATGATCTCCATGGGACCATGTGACGTCTCCAACCCCGTCGCCTCCGCCTCCACCTCCTCCTGCTCCTCGTCGGCCTCCAGCGAGACGCCCGTCAGCCGCTTCCTGGACCGGCTGCTGGCCCTGCTGGTGTGCGGACACGACCGGGTCGGCCTCCACGTCCGGACCAACGTGAAGGACCTGCTGGGTCTGGAGCTCAGCCCGGCCCTCTACCCGATGCTCTTCAACAAGCTGAGGAACAGCATCGGGAAGTTCTTCGACACGCAGGGACCGGTGAGTGGAGGGTCGTTAGGATCTTATTGATACTACTTTATTACTCTTGTATGTAAACAAATTGTATTTCTTGAGCAGCAACACAAGAAGTTCCAAAAATCTATAAAATACATTCTCAGCGTAACATGATCTCACTACCTCCTTTGTGTTTCCAGGTTCCCATCAACGACACTAACACTCAGTTTGTGGAGCAGACCATCGCCATCATGAAGAACCTGTTGGACAACCACACAGAGGGCAGCTCTGAACACCTGGGACAGGCCAGCATCGAGACCATGATGCTCAACCTGGTCAGGTATGTAGCTCCTGCTGCAGGTAGAGTTGGTCTGAATGGTGAGAGATGAAGTTATAGCTAGGTAGCAACCTCTGGTTCTGAAAAGTTCCTTCAAGCTGCGTTCTCTCTGCTGTCCACCAGGGGGCGACTCCTCTGGTTGTATAGAAGTCTATGAGAAAATGACTCTACTTCTCTCTTGATTTATTCCCTCAGTAAACATTGTAAACATGAGTTTATGGTCTCAATCTCTAGTTTCAAGTCTTCTTCAATACAGCATGATGTTCATTTAGTAAATGATGCTCCATTTAGAGTCAAACAGACCATAAAGCAGGGGATGCTTTAGGGCGGGGCTACACACTGATTGACAGGTCGACACCAGAGACGTATACGGCGTCTCTACGTCACTCCTCCTCAGTCCATATATGGTCACAAATGGGGGACGGCCACACAGGGTTCATTACATCAGTTCACACATCAATGGGTGACATCACGACGACTACGTCCTCTTCTTATATTCAGTCTGAGGGTGTATTATTGGGTGTTGCCCTTTCAAAATATTTAGGTGTGACAGTGTTTCTGCTCGTAACTTCTTTGCCTCTGAGATCAGTCATCTGACCAACTTCCTCCATAAGTAAGTGGTTTGCTACTCACGCAGTAACAAACCACTTACTTATGGACTTCCCTCTACAAGCATCACATATTTGATTACACAGCAGAATAATATTGACACAAATAATGAAAACAATCTTTACAAAATGAACCCGTTCTTGGACCCTAAAAACACCACGTCTCAGTCTAATAAGTTCATTGTAGCTTCAGAGGTTTACATGTGTTAAGTCTTAAAGACGGGTCATAGTGTACTGAGCTGTGCTCCATCCCTCAGGTATGTGCGTATCCTTGGCAACGCGGTCCACGCCATCCAGATCAAGACCAAGCTGTGTCAGCTGGTGGAGGTGATGATGGAGAGACGAGACGACCTGTCCTTCTGCCAGGAGATGAAGTTCAGGTCGGTTGGGAGCAAATATAACTTTTAGAAACCCCCATCACTTTCTTTTCACACCGAAACCAATTGTTGATCATTGATGATCCGTATGGGCAGATACACATTGTTTTTGTTTTTTTGTTTGAATATAGCAGCTGGTCTACAAGGATCCAGACAATATTTTTTTTTTGCTAACGTTACTAGCTCTCCTCCTGTTATCCGTTAGCGGTGCTGCTAACGTTACTAGCTCTCCTGTTGGTTTAAACACAGATTGGTTGTTTACAATGTAACATTATCAGAGATCAGAGACTAGAGAAGCATAAATGAAGTCCTGATCTCATATTTTACTGAATATTGGAGGATAACAATAATCAGTAAAACTTTATTTCACATTCTGATGTTAAACCTTTTAACTAATCTTGCAAATTTCCCCGCTGCGGGACTAATAAAGGATTATCTTATCTTATCTTATCTTATCTTAATCACGGTTCTACTCCAGATAGCGTTTGTTTCCTCCTGGGTCAGAGTGCATTGTTTTCACTCTTGCTCTTGTTTTGCAGGAACAAGATGGTGGAGTATCTGACGGACTGGGTGATGGGAACCTCCAACCAAGCCGCTGATGACGACATCAAGTGTCTGACGAGGTGAAGCTCCGCTACGAGGACTCATCTAAAGCTCTGTGAGGAGCCCAGAGAGCCCCCCCCCCCTCACTGTTTTCTGTGTGTGTGTGTGTGTGTGTGTGTGTGTGTGTGTGTGTGTGTGTGTGTGTGTGTGTGCGTGTGCGTGCAGGGACCTGGACCAGGCCAGCATGGAGGCGGTGGTGTCTCTGTTAGCTGGTCTCCCCCTTCAGCCGGAGGAGGGAGACGGAGTAGAACTGATGGAGGCCAAATCTCAGCTCTTCCTCAAGTAAGAGCTCACCTACTCCTCATCCTCCTCACCTAATCATGAATTCATCTTAACAAGATTACACTTTTTACAAACCGAACAGCACAACATTAAAACACGCACTCGCAACTGCATGAATGCAACCATGTAAAATTTCACCTCACACACTGAAAAACATGCTGGTATCTGAAATAATTTTGGTGGCACTCTGGGGCCCTGCAGTAGTGGAATCCCTACGTCTAAAGTCATGACGATCTGGAAACACATTTGATTAAGACTCCGACATGAAAGTGTGTGAAATCAAAGCTCCTGAATCAAAGAATCCTGTTACAACTGTTTGTACGATATCTGACAAAAAGTTCATCCTCATTTTTCATGAGTTTTCCTACGAAAATTGAGAAACACGTGTGAATTTCTGCTCGTTGCATGAATATAGTCTTTTCAAAATTAACAGTTTTTACTTGAAACAACTTAGTTAGGTTTAGGAACAGATGGTTGTTTGGTCAAATAGATAAACGTTGACTTCTTGTTTCACATGAGGAACGAACTGCGGTCTCCTGGAGGAAAGATCGCTGGTTGTTTTTCTTTTTCTTTTCTCATGGATCACCCGTTGTTGTTGTTCTTGGTGGCGTTCAGGTACTTCACCCTCTTCATGAACCTGCTGAACGACTGCAGCGAGGTGGAGGATGAAGGTCAGGCAGTGGGGGGGAGAAAGAGAGGGATGTCCCGCCGCCTGGCCTCCCTCCGTCACTGCACCGTCCTCGCCATGTCCAACCTGCTCAACGCCAACGTGGACAGCGGCCTCATGCACTCCATCGGTACGTCATCACACACTACTTCCTGCTTCTAAAGAAATGAAGCTTTCTCTTCATAGAAGCTCCTCCCCTTCCTCCTCCTTCAGGTCTCGGTTACCACAAGGACCTGCAGACCCGAGCCACCTTCATGGAGGTCCTGACTAAGATCCTGCAGCAGGGGACGGAGTTCGACACGCTGGCGGAGACGGTGCTGGCCGACCGCTTCGAGAGGCTGGTGGAGCTGGTGACCATGATGGGAGACCAGGGGGAGCTGCCCATCGCCATGGCGCTGGCCAACGTGGTCCCGGGGTCCCAGTGGGTGTGTATAGCAGCTGGTCTACAAGGATCCAGACTATTCATTTTAACCACCATCCCCAAAAATCATTTTAACTCTCTGAAGTCAGTAAACCATCAAATATATTCAAAATGTTATTCTGTTATTTTTTTCTTCATAAAAACACACAATTTAAATAATAAGGAAATAAAAGATTGTATTTTTATGGATTAAAACAAATCTAGTCATTCATAGTTTTAATGATGTATTATAATCTTAGAGCTAGTGTTAGGAAGTTAAACATCATAATTCATCTCTAATATCTATTTTATATTAATGTGAAAACATCTCCTTCAAACTACTGGATTTATTCTAGTTCATCACCAACACTACATTTTACAGATTGCTGCTAGAAAGCATAAATGATGTCCTGACCACATTTGTTGCTGAATATCTGCCAATATCGATCTTTAGTAAAACTTTATTTCACACTCTGAAACTGTGTAAATAATCTGCGGTTCACATGAAGCGTGAGGAGGGATCTGTACGGATCACGGATTAACAGCGGTTTGTTACACCACCACAACATTTAGTATGTGCTCAGAATTGCAGAAAGTATTGTCGACTGCTCAGCACAGATATGTTGGAACATTCACTGCATGCATTTGTAATATAATTCTAAAATGTTGCGTTCACATAAATCCATAAAACTCTACGTTCATGTGTTTGTTATGTTTATGTCTTCAGGATGAGCTGGCCCGAGTCCTGGTGACGCTGTTCGACTCCCGTCACCTCCTCTACCAGCTGCTGTGGAACATGTTCTCCAAAGAGGTGGAGCTGGCCGACTCCATGCAGACGCTCTTCAGGGGAAACAGCCTGGCCAGCAAAATAATGACCTTCTGTTTCAAGGTAGAAAAACACACAGCAGCCGCTGCTATGAAACAGATGTGTGACCTCAAACATCTGTCTGATAGGACAGGGTGTGTGTGTGTTATTCACTGTATTTTATGTGTGTCAGGTATACGGGGCAGCGTACCTGCAGAAGCTGCTGGAGCCTTTATTAAGAGGAGTCATCACAACACCTGAACACATCAGCTTTGAGGTGGACCCCACCAGGTGAGAACCAGCATTCGTACTGTCAGGCAGCTCATTCACAAATATATTATATACACAAAACTGCTGTCATCAAAAGGAGAATTCGTAGTTGTTCCAGCTTATCTCAGAGTTGGGGATTTAGTGTGAAAAACGCCTGCTGGTGTTACAGATGTTCTCGGTGGAGCAGCTGCACAATTTGTAGTTCTTCCGCATCCCAGTGATGTATATTGTAAAATAAAGAACTACAGATTGGGGTGAATACTTTAGCAGGGCAGTATGCATAGATGTTCCTTAGTTTCAACACATTAGGGTAGAGGTTTCTACACTGGTCAGCAGATGGCAGCACAGACACACATTCTCTATTTCTGCAGTTTAATCAACCTTCTTGACATGTAAATCTCTCATTTTGTGGATCTTCTAGTCTTTTTAGTTTTTAATACATTTATTGACCATGACGATCTTTGTTTGAGTGCATTTTTGCAATATTGAAATGTCCTGATGCTGATGTGGTCAGACCAATGTAAGTATAAGAAAGATCATGATTTGGGTTTTCTTAATATTGACTGTATTGTTCCAAAAATGTGGACAACAGAATAAGAACCAGTTGGGTTTGTGGAATCTGTTGGCATCAACTGTCCTCAACCTGCAGCAATGAACTCCGCTCTGGTCCTCCTCGTACACAGTCTCTGTGTTCTTGACCCAGTTCAGCTTGTTGTTGTCCAGGTGAACCCTCAGGTTCTAGTCGTCCTGCACAGTGTCCTCATCCACCCCAAACTGTTTCCACCCCATCGTGTCTCTGACTAGAGTAGCGTTTGGTGGGTGGTGCACTAAGGTATTAGCGCCGTAGCTTTAATGCTATTCAAATGTTTTGTTGACGATGTTTTTATTGAATCTTATCAGCTGATCAGCCATTTGTAAAATAATATAACATAAATCAGTCAGTCAAGCTTTTTACAAAATTGCATCGTCAATTGAAGAATCCCACTGTGACTGTGAACAAAATCACTTTTAGCCTCGTTATACAAATACTTTAATTCCTACTTGTTTGAAAGAATACAGTCAGTAAATTTCTCAGTAAAATGTTACGTAGCCTCAGACTTGAACGCCTCGCTGACGGGAGCTTCCTGTTTGTGTCTTCAGGCTGGAACAAGGTGAGAACCTGGAGGACAACCAGAGGAACCTGCTGCAGATCACAGAGCGGTTCTTCCAGGCCATCATCGGTTCCTCCAACGAGTTCCCCCCACAGCTCCGCAGCGTCTGCCACTGTCTCTACCAGGTAGACCTCCACCCCCTCCCCCACTCTCCCCCCTCTCTCTCTCTCTCACCATGGCCCCCAGCTCTGCCTCACCCAGCCTCTCTGCCTCACCCATGTGTGCAGCATCACTGACAACATTTCAAGCTCCTCCCACTCAGTGCACCGCTTCACATTCTGTGTACGTTCTGCAGGACGGCGCATTAGGAGCTTTCTGTTTGCACATGCTCAGTGTTTCTCCTCCACAGCGCAGATAAATGAGAGCAGATCAAAACCTTACAAGTGATTCTAAAACAGGACCTCGCTTTTCTAGCTTTTTGCCCTCATGACAGTTAATAGTTTACTGTAGTTCATCAGAAGCTCTGCAGACCAAAAACACTGATATGATAAAGGTACACAGCTGAATACTACACAGACAGGTCTGCAGCTAACAATGATAATAGTATCTACCAAACTGACAAGTAGACTTTTGAGAAAGAGATTATAAATCTTATTAATTGGTTGATTTTATTATTATATTGCTGCCCATTTATTCTAATCAACTTATCAGAATCAGCTTTCTTGGCCATGTATGCGTACACATACAAGACAGTTGACTCCAGTTTTTCGTTGCTCTCAACATACAAACACAGAAATAGACAAATAAACAAAAAAAGGACAACAAAGTAGAACAAAGGTAAGCATAAACATTTAACTAATATGTACAAATATAATATATATCCAAAAGTATATATATGAACATAAAACAATGACAATAAAATGGAGATTATTAGTGCAATGATTATTGTTTCAGCTCTACGTAAACACAGATGTAGTTTAGCCATTAATGAGTAGAGTTTAAACACAGGAAGTGTGTTTGACAATGAAACCCAGATTTAAACAGTCAATATACAAATACTGAGTTACCAACCAACCATTTAATGGAAACACTTCTGCTCTACAGATGTTCACTGATTCACACTTATGGCCGTAAATATTATCTGAGTCATGTAGTGACATCACACCTACATATAGTGTCATCCACAGTACGTCTGAACACAACGGCCTAAAAAACAAATCCATAGTCACAGAGCTCAGATTTTTAAATATGAAAGAAGTATAGTTTTCGTTTGTTAATGCAAGAATAAAACAGTTTTCCACCTGAATGTCCAGCGTCACCTGTTTCTGAGAACAGGAAGCTCCGTCTGAATGAATAAACTCATCACTTAAACACTTCACACCCTTAAAACAAGGTCTGGGTTTTTTTTCACAATTTTTTTTGTATTTTTCATGTGTTGACATCTTTGATTTCTCATTCTCCATCTTGGATTTTTTCCCTTTTTGTAGGCACACACACACACACACACACACACACACACACACACACACACACACACACACACACTCTAATGCAGTCAGACCACGCTGGCCCTGCATGGACACGCTTCAGTCCCTCAGCAGTGACGGACTCTTCTCTAACGGCAGCTCTGATTTTATTTTTCCTGTGTTTTTTACTGGATGTGAATGTGCGAACAGCTTGAACGGTTAGCGCTGTGCTACGTGTGTGTGTGTGTGTGGTGTGTGTGTGTGTGTGTGTGTGTGTGTGTGTGTAGCCGGTGCCGTGACCATGATTGTGCTCATCTCTGTTCTGTAGGCTACTTGCCACTCTCTACTGAATAAAGCAACAGTAAAAGAAAAAAAGGAAAACAAAAAAGCCGTAAGTTTGGAGAATCTATTTTCCCCTCAGACACTTTATTTCCCCCCTAAAGCAAAAAAAAGCCTTTTTTGCATTTTTACTCATTTTGATTTCTTCATTTTTTTCAAAGATTTGGTTTTTGATTTTGGTGTTTCTCTGGAAATGTTTTATTTCTTTTCTCCATGCTCAGCTTTGTGTACACTCCTCTCTTTAAATCATTCTACTAATATCGGCGCCCATCTGATGTACTTTCAATTAACAGGGAACTCTTTTCTCTCTCCGGGAGACGTTTATCAGAACATTTCATCATGTTTGTCCATCTGATGAGACTTGTTTTAACGCGTGGACCCTCGCACACCTGAACGCCTCACCAGCATCAGCTGACATAGAAACACATAAATGGTCTTCAGATGAAACATTCTGATAAACTGCCTCCCTCTGTCATGGGTAGGACTCCTCAGCTCTTTGGTCTCCTTTTCTTTCTCACCATATATAAAGAGCAATGTCTTTTATTTAGGATTATTATTCTCTCACTCAGATAAACGTCCTCACAGGCTGAAAGAGTGCGACTTGTTAAAAAGGCCTCTATATACGTTAATATTGGTTATAAAGCGGCGAGTTGATATACGTCACTACTAGTGGTGTAACAGAGCGTTGTTGATCCGTGATCCGTACTGATCCCCCTCACGGTGTGAACCTCAGTTTAACGTTAACCATCACAGTGTAAATAAAGTTTTACCAACGATCATTCTCCTCCAATATTCAGTAAAATATGAGATCAGGACTTCATTTATGCTTCTCTAGTCTCTGATCTCTGATAATGTTACATTGTAAACAACCAATCTGTGTTTAAACCAACAGGAGAGCTAGTAACGTTAGCAGCACCGCTAACGGCTAACAGGAGGAGAGCTAGTAACGTTAGCAGCTCCGCTAACGGCTAACAGGAGGAGAGCTAGTAACGTTAGCAGCTCCGCTAACGGCTAATGTACGGAGGTTCAGTTCAGTTACATTATGATGCGTTCAGGCTCTGTTCAGTGAAAATGAGTATTGGTTGAAGGTAAATTATATCACAACAGTAAATGTAGAGCAGCACCAGTTTGACTTCACATTCTAACCTGTTGGAGCTCACAGGTTCTTCAGATCTCCATCATCTCCTCAAACACAGACTAAGAAGGTCTACCTGAGGTGTTAGAGTCACCTTTGTGCTTCCCTTAGCTTCTGTGGAATCGATCATTAAAACAGTGTTGATGTCAGAGTTGCACATATCTCTGCTCCTGTTATCTCCTCGAGTCCATTGACCGTCAGGAGAAACTGAACCCCACATTACTCCTGAAGGCTGAGCCATGTGGAATGTGGAATAGTTTAGATCCTGATGGACACCTCACTCCATCAGTGTGTGAACGTTTGTGTGTGAAAGGGTGAATGTTGACATGTAGTCTAAAGCGCTTTATTTTAATGAAAGTTAATTTAACATGTTGCCTCAGAATATACATCTGAACACATGCTTTTGAGAACAACTTTGTGGCCAGATAATGTCTTCAGACACGTAAATATTTAGACCAATGTGGTGTAGTTTTTACTTTTCCATTGATAAATATCACATATAGAGTTGGATCACTAGAATCTAGTTCTACACATATTTACAAATACTTATAATACTAATACTGATCTTTATCTGACATTTTGCACAAACACCAGGTTTTAAAGTTTTTTGACTGAGGACAAACAAAAAAACATTGTTTTGAGTAGTTTTATATACAGACTTTTGTATAAATTACCTCTGAGTGTCTTATGATTTCAGTTTAACATGTGTAAATCTAATTTTGACAACATCAGAGCAGACAAATCCCCAGGTTGGAACCTTTGTCATAAAGCAAAGGCAACTCTAGAATGTATTAAAGTAAAAGTAAATAAACATGGACTAATGTATGTGAACAGTTTGGGTCATTACTTTAGTTTGCCTTAATTTTTTCTGCCAATTAAGTTTGTTTCAAACCGATGACATCACTGTCTGACCCCTTTTTTAGCAATTTTGTGTTAAATACATCCATAAAAACCAGGGTAATGTCATTTCTTTCTGATTTGAATAATGACCAAAACTACAAGAATAAATCCTGAAGTTGTAATAAAGTTGAATTAACCTTTAATGTGAACTTCAGAGCCAAATCTACATCTTCTCCATAGAATGTTGAGGAACAAAGGATAACAATATGTACTGAGTAACCTGAGTTTTACTGCAGATCTGATGATCCATATGAGAGATTTTCTTTTTGCTAATCATCATTTATTATAGTTTTATTGATCCTGGAGCGTCTTGACGTTACTTCATATCCTCTCTGGACAAACAGCTCTGCTTTCTTTAAAGAAAGACGTCATGGTTGATATATATATATTTTGGGTTTTCCATCTGCTTCACTCCACGTCTCACTGCTCTGTCACCCGCCTCCTTTTTTTATTATTTTGTTGCTTCATCCTCCACCAGCAGAGAGGAGACGGTTGGGTTCCTTTTCTTGCTCTTTCTTTTCTTTTTCTTGGACTGTAACCGGAGTGAGAACCCTTTGAGGACTCTTGTTACAGCCCAAAGTGAACTGGGATGGTTTCTAGGTCTCTCTTCATGCGTCCTCCTCCCTCTGACATCTTGTCTCATCTTCACTCTGCTGCTCACGTTGATTCATGTTTATTTTGTTTTTCATCATTCCCTCTTTAAAATGTACTCAAATCAATTCTCCCGTATTCTTCCTCCCCCTTTGCTCAAACCTCTCTCTCTTCTGTTCTACACCCTTTGTTCTCCCCTTTCTTCCGTCCTCCCTCGTTCCCTCCGTCCTCCCTCACACAGGTGGTGAGTCAGCGTTTCCCACAGAACAGCATCGGCGCCGTGGGCAGCGCCATGTTTCTACGCTTCGTCAACCCGGCCATCGTGTCTCCGTACGAGGCCGGCATCTTGGAGAAGAAGCCCCTCCCCCGGATAGAGCGGGGCCTCAAACTCATGTCCAAGGTGAGATGGGGAATGTGAAGGCTCTGTGATGAGTTTATATTTGCAGCGTTGAGGTTTACTTTTTATATATTCTTATATATATGTTAATAACCTACAGCTGTTTGAACATGTTTAGTTTAAGGTTAATCACAATATTTAGTTTAAATCCCCCGACTATCCCAACTTTTCTAGTATGTCTAAATCTACAACTACTGTCATGACTCCACCCACGCTCACAGCGTTCCACATCATCTAAAGTGGACTGCTGCTCTCATTCAAGCCCCCAGGAGGCAAATTTTACATAGTGGCCAGATGGTTGAATTACAACTTCCTGGTTTGTCACGTGACGATATGAGGCCCCAAAATACGTTTTCCCATAGACTTAGATGGGAAAGAGACGTCTATAACTCAGCTGATAGTTTATTTTGAGGTGATCAACTTCCCAGTACAAACACATAAATATCACATGAATCATAATGTCCTAAAAGGTGTAAAATTAACTAATAGCAGAATCCAGAGTTGTTTTTCTTCCTCCATTCATGTGAATGAGAAAGAGGTTGGACCAGGAGGCGGGGCTACTACCCTGAGCCTTCCTCGTAGCACTTATTGTATTCATATTAGTTGTTGCACTCACTGTATTCGTATCAGTTCGCTGCACTTATTGAATTCGTATTCGTTTACTGCACTTATCCTATTCGTAGTAGTTCGTAGCAATTATTGTATTCGTAGTAGTTCGTTGCAATTATTGTTTTCGTAGTAATTTGCCTCTGCACTATACTTTTGCTCTGGTTTATGCTTTTAGATGCTTGTTTAAGAAAGGAGATGCACTGATGACTTCTGGTGACTAGTAGTTCTCTTGAATACCTATGTTGAATACACTTCCTGTAAGTCGCTTTGGATAAAAGCGTCTGCTAAATGACTGTAATGTAATGTAATGTAATGTAATGCTAAAGTATACACTAGTGAGCATGCTCTGTGATGTTGAAATCCGGGTGTTTCTACAGTCAAACTCCTACGCTGTATCCTTTTATACATCCAGAATACAGAGTTGCAGGGATGATGTGTTTTTGTCGTCAAACAGGAAGTTAGCATCACTGGTTCCCTCCAGAATACAGCCAATGGGATTCTTCCATTTGATTTTGCATCATAAAAGATGATACTTACGGGTTATTGTTCATCAAGATAATCTTTACAAATGAACATTACTTTTACACTTTAACCAAAAACACATTCAGACATCACAGTGACATCCAGCCGGGGGAACAGGAAGTGAAAAAAGGCAGAGTCATGTCTGGTCACTAGTCTGATTGTGTGACCTTTTAATTGCTCTTTGTTGGACCGCTCTAGTCCAGACTGATTTGTTCATTACAGTCAGTTTTAGACTTTAAGTCCAACTTTTCTTCAGTTTGCTTTATAGAACAAACTCATTTAGACTACCAGTTTATTTTGTGGATTGTTTTTTAATACTCATGTTGTATATTTCCTGTCTTTTCCTTTTAGATTCTGCAGAGCATCGCAAACCACGTCTTGTTTACAAAAGAAGAACACATGAGGCCTTTTAATGACTTCGTCAAGAGCAACTTTGATTCAGCCAGAAGGTAAGACACTCACAGCATGATGCTAAATACCCTCATTCAGACACTTAGTTATTAACGTGAAATGTTTTCTTACTTGATGAAGGTTAACTAGATATTTGGTGCTCTCTTAAAGAGCTTGTAACCTTGCCTTGAAAGTCACAAGTTAGAATCCTGTGGAGTATTACTAGTAGAACATGATACCAGAGACCTTTCTGAATGCAACATTGCTCTTTAACACTCTGGTTGGGATGAAAAAGCATGTTTTCTTTAAACAATCGCCAAAACTACACCGTTTATTAAAGCCAGAAGCTGTAAAATAAGTAATTTTCAGCAGATTTTAATCTTTCCAACGGTCCTCGAACACATCATGTGTGACAAACGCTTCCATCAGAAAACACAACCGAAACTAAGCTTAAAATTGTGATATTTCATTAAAAACATGTTATTCTACATGTCTCATTCAAAATCTCGCCCCAAATAAACCGTTTGTTTTAACCAGATTCTGTAAAAAACATTAAATTCTGAGCTCCTCAGTGAAACTATGAAGACATGATTGATTCATCTGAGACCAACAGTCATGTGACAACAAATCTGAGAAACTTTGACTGAACTTCAGGCTGAACACAGAGAGGAGAGGAGAGGCTGGAAAGATGTACATAGTTAAATATATAGAACACGTAGAGCCGCCATTTTTTCCCCCCAACATTGGTAACACTTGTAATCACTTGGAAACAGTTTTGGTATATAGATCCACTTGTTTTCCAATTTTTGTAAATTAAATTATCTTGTGTTTTTTCTTTTTTATGATTTATGTCATAACTGTGTTATTCTGCACTAAAGACATGTTTGAGTTCTCTCTACTTCTACTCATGATTGTTCTGTTTCCATAGAGGAGCAGGACTTTTATTTTGAAGTGAAACGAGACCACAGAGACGTAAAATGTGACATAAACAAAAAACAAACAGCTTTTGGTTCAGTGTTGACTAAATCAGTGAATGTGCTCTCTCTCTCTCTCTCTTTCTCTGTCTCTCTCTCTCTGTCTCTGTCTCTGTCTCTCTCTCTCTGTCTCTCTCTTCTCTCTCTCTCTCTCTGTCTCTCTCTCTGTCTCTCTCTCTCTCTCTCTCTCTGTCTCTCTCTCTCTCTCTCTCTCTCTCTCTGTCTCTCTCTCTCTGTCTCTCTCTGTCTCTCTCTCTCTGTCTCTCTCTCTCTGTCTCTCTCTGTCTCTCTCTCTCTCTCTCTCTCTCTCTCTCTCTCTCTCTCTCTGTCTCTCTCTCTCTGTCTCTCTCTCTGTCTCTCTGTCTCCCTCTCTCTGTCTCTCTCTCTCTGTCTCTCTCTCTCTCTCTCTGTCTCTCTCTCTCTCTCTCTCTCTCTGTCTCTCTCTTTCTCTGTCTCTCTCTCTGTGCTCTCTCTCTCTGTGCTCTCTCTCTCTCTCTCTGTCTGTCTCTCTCTCTCTCCCTCTCTCTCTCCCTCCCTCTCAGGTTCTTCTTGGACATAGCCTCCGACTCTCCCCCCAGCGACTCGGTCAACCACAGTCTGTCGTTCATCAGTGACGGGAACGTTCTGGCTCTCCACCGCCTGCTGTGGAACAACCAGGAGAGGATCGGCCAGTACCTCTCCAGTAACAGGTCTGGATCAGCACCAGTGTGTTCTGCTGTTTGTTCATCTGTCTGCTGTTTGTGACATGAGTCATTATGATCTTAATCTCCAGGGACCACAAGGCCGTGGGCCGGCGACCTTTTGACAAGATGGCCACCCTGCTGGCCTACCTGGGTCCTCCTGAACACAAACCAGTGGCTGACACGCACTGGTCCAGTCTCAACCTGACCAGCTCCAAGTTTGAAGAGTTCATGACCAGGTAGAGTTCCTCCCAGCATGTAACACAGTGATGAACTGGTTTCTAAAAGTCCTCCGGAAATAAGATTGTATTTTTATTGATTAAAACAGATCTCTTCATTATTAGTGTTAATGATGTATTATTATTATTAGAGCTAGTGTTAGGAAGTTAAACATCATAATTCATCTCTAATATCTATTTATATTAATGTGAAAACATGTCCATCAAACTACTGGATTTATTCTAGTTTATCACCAACACTACATTTTACAGATTACATGTGAACACATCATGATAATGTTATAATTTACCTTCAACCTATACTCATTTTCACTGAAGAGAGCCTGAACGCAACATAATGTAACTGAACTGAACTTCCTCCTGTTAGCGGTGCTGCTAACGTTACCAGCTCTCCTCCTGTTAGCCGTTAGCGGTGCTGCTCTCCTCCTGTTAGCGGTGCTGCTAACGTTACTAGCTCTCCTCCTGTGGTGCTAACGTTACTAGCTCTCCTCCTGTTAGCTAGCTCTCCTCCTGTTAGCGGTGCTGCTAACGTTACTAGCTCTCCTCCTGTTAGCGGTGCTGCTAACGTTACTAGCTCTCCTGTTGGTTTAAACACAGATTGGTTGTTTACAATGTAACATCATCAGAGATCAGAGACTAGAAAAGCATAAATGAAGTCCTGATCTCATGTTTTACTGAATATTGGTAAACTAAACTTTATTTACACTGTGATGGTTAACGGTAAACTGTGTCATTAATCCTTGAGGGCGATCAGGACGGATCACGGATCATCAACGCTCCGTTACACCTCTACCTTTTTAAATAACTGAAGGTCTAAAACTGATCCTCAGGTCTCTGGTTTGTTCTTTAGGCACCAGGTCCATGAGAAGGAGGAGTTCAAGGCCTTAAAGACCCTCAACATCTTCTACCAGGCAGGAACCTCCAAGACCGGCAACCCAGTGTTCTACTACGTGGCCCGCAGGTAGGACAGCGTTCTCCTTAAAGTCTGGTTAACGCCATATTTGTTTCAAGAGTGCTGAATCACAGTCATGCATTTCAATCAGCGCTTCCTAGTTTGACTGTTTGATCTGAGTTTCAAGAGCCACATGGTGTGTGTCTGGTGGGCGGAGCTTGTTTTTTGGCACAACTTTCTTATTTTACAACTTAACAGTTCACTCAACACATTTGAGGCCAGAAATAGACCGTGAATTAACATAATAGCCAATCACTTTTCATCAGTGCAGCCTAGTTTGACTGCTGTCTTGGGAGCTGATTGGTATAAAGATGAAGTCGGGTCCTAATTATGCAAATTTAGAGACTTGCTCTCCATAGAAATGAATGGGATCCGTCAACTTCCAGGGTTTTGGAGTTCAGAGAGTTAAATCAACAGTCTGTGTGGACGATTTAAAACTCCCTTTATTAACGTTAGTATATAGTTGGCGGTTGAAGTTCTTCTCTGTGTGATAGAATTCACATTCAGTACATTGAATTCTTATTCATGACACAAACAGTCCTGAAGTCTCGGTTCAGATCTGGTTTTGCTGAATACTTTTACCTCAGGAATCCTTAAGGTTCCGTTCCTTCGTTTGGAGGAAAAAATCTAAACTTTTCGTGTTTGTTTGAAAGACAATGATTTAAATCATCAGCCAGGAGGAAGTTTTACATTCAGAGTCTTTAATGCTTTTCATAATGGAGATGTGAAGAGAAGCCCTTTTTTTCTTTTTGCTGAATTTTTGAAACGTTGGCCGTTCAACCTGTGATCCAGATCAGACCACTTCCTGTTCTGCTTTCATTGTTTGAGCCGCCGTAGGAGGGTTTTCATCGAGGTGTAACAGAACGCTAATCACATGTTGACGGCAAGAAAAAGAAGCACCAACTTATTTATTAATGAAAGAGTCACAGCTAATTAAATGTTAGTTTTTTACGTGTCAGCGCTTAAACTATTCAGTGTCGTAAACATGATTATTTGTTTCTTGTGCTTTGAATTCCTACTTCAGTTCTTTCACTAAACCAGCTCTTTATTTTGTATTCTTTACTTTACTGAGGCTCCTCACTTACTCAGATAGAGTGAACGTTATGTAATATATAATGTCCTGTTTTGACTCAGCAGGAACAAACGTAGCATCACTCATGAAGAAAACACAAAGCACAGCAGAACGTCGGTGTGAGCGTTATTCTGAGAGTCGAGCATCGTCTTCAGCCATGTATTCAGACATTCAGAGTATTTATACACTTCAGGATAGGAGACGTTAAAACATGAACATACACTTGATGATGGTGACAAAAGGCAGTAACAGTCTCAACAGTTTTTTACCAGAGAAATGAAAATGAACGATAAGAGGAGTTTCTTGTTCATACATTTATGTTCTAGTTTGTTCGGTATCCAGTTCATGTGGTTCATAAGATGTTGAACGCTGTGGTCAGGACGAAAATAATCAGACTGACAGTTTGAGTCTCGATGAAGAGTCCGGGACTTTTATTCCTGGAGGAAGACACTTTGGGTTTCTTCGTGGAAGGCGGCCGTGCTGCTGTGCTGGTTTGTGTGGAGAAAACGTCCGAGTCCGTGGGCGACGTCCAGACGAACGCCTCGTGGTCCTCCGATCCGTTCGATTCCCGTCTGTCCTGGTACCTCCCCGCCTCATAAAGGGCCCACTTGGCCTGGTAACTCGGCGACGGACCGTCTCTGCTGTCGACCCAGAACGGCGGCTCCTCCGTGAACAGAGAAGAGTGCCGCTCCCTCCCCGGCGCCGCCTGCTGCCCACAGATGGGTTTGGTATAACAGGGGCAGCCCAAGATTGTAGCCCGGGTCTGCCCCGCCCACGTCAGCAGCTTTGTGATGTTCTCCTCTTCCTCACAAGCCCACGGGTTATCCCCGAGCGTCATCGCCTCCAGCGCCGTCAGCTTATCGAAGACCCCCTCCGACAACCAGGAGAAGCGATTGGCGTGCAGGTAGAACCGGGCCAGCCTCGGCAGCCGGTCCAACGAGCCCGGCAGGATCTGCACCAGGTAGTTGTGCGACAGATCCACGCTCTCCAGGTTGTGCGGCATGTTGGTGGGCACGGTCCAGAAGCGGTTGTGGCTGAGGTTGAGGGCCTGGAGGCTGGGCAGCGTGTTGTTGATGAACACCACCCGCTCCAGCTCGTTGTCCGACAGGTCCAGGACTCTGAGGTTCCAGTGGTACGCCGTGTCGTTCTTGTCCAGAGAGCGCAGGTGGTTCCCCGCCGCCCGGATGTCCCACAGCGAGCGCGGCAGGGCGGGCGGCAGCGTCTCCAGGCGGTTGTAGGACAGGTCCAGGGTCCGCAGGTGGGCATAGTGGGTGAGCTGGTTCTCCAGACCCTGCATGCTGTTGGAAGGGGGCAACATTAAAAAACACATTCATTATAGTAAGAGAACAGCTCCTAATGTACAGAACGACAAAAGATGTAACCGTTTCATTCCCACAAACTTTTTCTAAAGCTTTGGTTATACCATAGACTCTATTCCCTGTCGCCATATTGGTTTTATGCAGCCTACGAACGGAAGTGACCATATATGGACGGAGGAGGAGTGACGTAGAGACGCCGTATACGTCTCTGGTGTGGACCTGTCAATCAGTGTGTAGCCCCGCCCTAAAGCATCCCCTGCTTTATGGTCTGTTTGACTCTAAATGGAGCATCATTTACTAAATGAACATCATGCTGTATTGAAGAAGACTTGAAACTAGAGATTGAGACCATAAACTCATGTTTACAATGTTTACTGAGGGAATAAATCAAGAGAGAAGTAGAGTCATTTTCTCATAGACTTCTATACAACCAGAGGAGTCGCCCCCCTGGTGGACAGGAGAGAGAATGCAGCTTTAACACATGAAGCTTTGACTTCACTCTGAAGAACTGGACGTTGCTGCCTGGTTTATACTCGTGCATGGCACTGTAGGAAAGGGCAAATGTAGATTTGTGAGAGCATCTAAAAATATCTTTGTATATCCCTAGAGATGTAAATAGTTTTTTGTGACATTCACGTTTGTAAAACTCGTATCGCCAAGTTACAAATATTCAGAGGTGCACGACCAAACGCTGCGACTATACCGGAGACTTTGGGGACCACGTGCAGGACGTGATCACGTAATTTTCTGCCGGCTTCACTCTTTCTACCACAAACTAAGCTCGACTCTGATCCCAGCCTCTCTAAGAAGAGTTAGATTTCCTCTCCGGTGCTCACCTATTGAAGGAGAGGTTGAGGAAGTGGATGTTGTGCTGCAGGCCGGGCGGTAGCTTGGTCAGGCCTCTGGAGGAGCAGTCCACCATGCGGTGTCCCCGGCTGCAGGAGCACACGGCCGGGCAGATGGACAGAACCCGACCCCCAAACAGCCCCCACAGCAGCAGGAGGACGAGGCAGACGGGCATGTTGGGGTCTCTGGAGGACGAGAGACGAGCGTTAGATAGAACGGACTCAAAGCGATTGTAGAAAATGAGACAGTTTCATGTGTCGTGTATTAAGCTTTCCATCTTTATTATGCTTTCTATGATATCATACATCAATCAAATTCAAAATATGCCTTATTTTTAAAGCAAAGAGTCACATTTTGGTAACTCTTATGAAGGTGCCAGTCATCCCGAGAGCCAACTTGAAGCTCTGCCAGAGGGACCGGAGCTCAGAGTGCTGCAGTGAGACTCGGTTCATTCGAGGCGACACAGTAACTGCAGATGTTCTGGTTCAGAGCTCCATGTGTGTTTGTGTTTTCAGAGACGGGACTGTGGGACACGCTAACGCACCGTTGCATTATGCAGTTTGCAGATGATGCTCTGCTGTGCGATCACTAAATCCCTTTGTTGTTTTTATTTAAATGCTGTGTTATTCGTGTGTCCATGCATTTCTAAAAGCAGATATCTGCATAGTGACAGAGCGGAGGTTTACTGCATTAACTAGCCTCAGAATGAAGCGTCTCTCTCTCTGCTCAGGTGCATGTGGGTCGTCCGTCTTTTTTCCTCCTCGTCGTCCCGGTTCAGATCACTCACCTCATCCTCTCTAGCGTCGCTCTGTCATCCTCCCGTCGGCTTTATCTCCTCCTGTTCGGGGTTTCTGTTGGAAGCTCTCAGCCTCTTTTCTCCAGATGTTGTGGATGTTGTGGTTTAGGGAACATGGCTCTAAGCATGCTGCCGGTTACCGATGCAGCTGCAGGTTTGTGGAGGAGGAGGAGGAGGAGGAGGAGGAGGAGGAGGAGGAGGGAAGGGAGAGAGAGACGGGGAGAATTGCAGCATCGAGCCGGCCCACTCTGCTGCTGATGAGGCAAGAGAGAAAGAGTGTGTGTGTGTGTGTGTGTGTGTGTGTGTGCGCGTGTGTGCGCTGACAATGGCATGCTTCACAGCAGCATTCACATTATATCCAACTATAAAGCGGCAAAATCTGTGTGTTTGTTTGTTTGTGTGATAATCTAGTTCACACTTATTTCTTGTGGACTCCATGGAGTTCTGTATTTTTATTTGGTGCAGTTTGAACACATTCACTGTGAAACTTTGACTAAATGAACACATGGCGCTCTGTGCAGCAGTAGGGGGCGGAGCTTCAGCGAGCAGACGGCTAGTGGATGCTAGATTTAGCATGCTAACGTTACGTGAATGTTGGTTCTGTCTTTTAAAGGCTTCGTCCTCAAAAGTTGTCACTTCCTGTTTGTTTGTTTTCACAGTTGTGAGGTTTGTTTTTCACACCCTTACATCCTCACTTGTTCCTGTCATTTCTTCAGGGTAAAACATCCAATAAGTGAAGGTGAATGTTTTTTCCTCTGAAGTATAAGTACACAGCAAGTAGTATACAGCAAAGTTGCATATATTTAAAGTTCTTCGGGGCTTTCTGTAAGTTAGTTATTTTAGGGTAGAATGAGTGAGAATAGTCATGTAATTCAAAATGTTTCACTTCTAAACATCGTAATAAATCTATAGATTATTTGTGGATTCTTTTAGTAGTTTTTTACTGTAACGATACAATATATATATATATATATATGTATTGTATTATATTATATTATATATATATATTATATATATATATATTTCTTATAATTATAGTTTCTTGGCTCACGTTAACAGGGTGAGTCAGTACCAGGGTCAGGTCACGTGTTACTGTCAGGTTGGTACATTTACAGTAAAATGAATAAGTATGACAATCTCTCTGGCAGGTTTGAATATGTTTATTTATTAAGGTCATTAGAAGAAACCAGTTAATGTACAGCTGTAGAACCATTCGATACGTGGAAGTGGGTTTGTTTTTAATGTGACTTCCTAAACCAAAACCACAACCACTCGGATACATGTGACACAAACCAGAACCACCAGGAGCTTTTTCTGCTCCACATTCACAATTCTCTTCAGATACAATAAAATAAACACAAAACACATTAAAAAAATATAGTTTAACAAAAAGCTTCATGATCAGGATTATTCACAAACACTTATTAAATCCATTGACACACTCTTCTCGTGACCTGAAATGACTCATTGTGAAATTGAACATACCAGTAAACGTGGAGGCAGTGACACCCTCCCATCTCACACTTCAGCTGCAAGTTAAATGGAAAAGTTCTCAGTGAGACCAAACCTCAAGGCCAAGAAGAAACGCTTGAAAAATGGATCCAGTTTCACATCAGAGATTAACTCTTTGTAGATTCTGCTTTTCCATCACCTGCAACATGAATACATTCACCTTGTGGTTATATTTACTCCAGAAGAAGAAAGTGTTTTAGATTCACACTCTCACACGTTGATGTAAAATATTTCTTCACCACGTTCATTCTCAGTGACATAAACTGGAAATCTAGATAGGAAGCCACAAAAAACAAATCATGGCGACCAAAAGAAAACAAGAAAATGTGGTTGTTCTTCGACGTAGATGCACTTCCTCCTTAAGATATAAAAACATTAAATGATTAAAGGAACATTCAACAACGTAATACCATATTTGAGCGTTTAATGAGCTCTCAACATTTAAAATACTAAAAGGAGAAGAAGAGGCGGATAATGCAGATCAATATCAACATGCTACAACCCACAGAGAGACCGAAACACATGCATGCATTGTTGAAATGTAATTGTGCAATTTTAATATAATAATATAGGAAATAATACTGTATATATATTATTATATAGCAATCTTAATGTTCTGAAACAATGTAACTAAAGCCACATTTAATTTAATTTAGTTTGGTTTAATTTAGTTTAATTAATTTAATGAATTTAGTTTAAATTTAATTGAGTTTAGTTTAGTTTTATTTAATTCAATTTAAATGTAGTTTAATTGATAGAAAAACCTTCCTTGAAACCATCATTCAGAACCAGGCTGACTAATGGTAAAAGCTCAATATTCTGCTTTATGATTTAAACATCACCCTGTGCATCTCACATGATTTAGGATCTGACAATGTGAAGAATACTTTTCTTTGTTAATTCTACTGTAGTTTAAGATGTTTTTTTTCTGACTTTTTTTCCTTTATTTAATTGATAAAGTGATCTTCTGTGTTAAAATATTCTCCTGTCTTAAGTTTTGCAGTAGAGACTCAGATGATTATCTTTTTTCTCTCTCTTGATGATTTCCTCAAACGATGACACGTTTCCTGTGTTATCAGTCACAGTTGCTGTTGCCTAGCAACCAATGACAGAAGGATGCACAAGTTCCCTCATGGTTCCCTCAAGCCGTCATCCAGCGGTGCAGGAGGAGGAGTTTCCACGTCTGCAGATGGAGTGGGGGGCTTTGCAGAAAGGTCTTGATTGTGGTTTGCATCCTTAGAGTTGCTGTTCTCAGCCGTCTCTGGAGCGTCTTCGTTGCTTTTCGCATCTGGAACAACTCCAGCCGTCCCGTTGCTTTCTCCTCCACCCTTTCCGTTCGCCTCTCCACCGAACGAGGTCTCTTGATGTTTGCCTCCAAAGGTGCTTCCTGCCGTCATGTCCTCCAGCTCCTCGTCGGTGTCTGGGAGCAGCGACAGCCTCTTGGAGAGCCTCTGAGTCAAGAAGCCGGAAAGGGAGACCCGGTTGGATGACCTCAGCGTTACCTGGCCGTTGTCGACTCCGCCCTCGAGGAACGGCGAGGGACCGGCCCAGTCCGTGGTCGTTATCTGCTGCTTCTGGAGCTTCCGTTTCTTTATGTAGATGACCAGGAACCCCACCAGCATGGCTCCCAGCGCTCCACCTATCAGCCATGCCACGACTTTGCTGTGGTTTGATCCTTTATTGGTGTCTGCCTTTTCCCCTGGACGTCTGTCCTTGGAAGTCTTCTTGAATGGCGTCTTCGTCGTGCCTTTGTATAAACGTGTGGACCATGTAGCTGGGAATGGGCTTGTACTGATGGTTGTGGGTTTAACAGGTTTGGTAGAAGAGTTCAGAGTGGAGATGAAGCTTGAAGACGACATTGGACTTGAAGATGGTTGGGTTGTTCTATCGTGGATGGATCGAGCTGTGGCGGAGCTGCTTGGTGTTGGCGGCGCCCGTGTGGTTTTGGTCGGGAAGTTAAATAGTCTCTCCGTCGTGGACTTTGTGCGTTCTGTTGAGCTTTGTAAGTGGGACGATGTGGTTTTGGGTGGGTTGCTTGAGTGACTGGTAGCGACGGTTGTTGCTGATGTTTTGAAGTTGAATAGTCTCTCCGTTGTGGACTTCCTGCCTTCTGTTGAGCTTTTGAAGCGAGACTCTGTGGAGCTGGTTGGAGTTGCTGCTGTTTGAATCACTTGTCTGAATGTCTTTGACGACGTTGTTGGAGATGTTTGCAGTGAAGGTTGGCTGCTGGCTTTTGCACCGCTTTCTTGAGCTAAGACGGACCGAGTCATGTGACGACCTGTGACCTCTGAGAGGGGATTCAAGCTGGACGCCTCCTGTGTGGTCAGCTCGTCCTGCGTTGACACATTTGGTGTTACCTGCGTTCCCGTCATCACATGAGAGAAGTTGTTATTCTGGCCAGATGTCAGCGGCAGCAGCCACATGAAGAGCAGGCCTGAGAAGTGGATAGTCATTGTTTTCTTCCGTTTTCTGGCTGGTTGCTGCATCTTTGGGACAGAACAGAGGAAGTTATTTAGTCAGAGCAAAGCAATACCATCTTAAGCAATGGGGCAGTGTTGAAATGTAAACTGATGTTTGTATCGTTTCCTCAAAATGTAACTGTAAATAGACGAATGTGTCAGTGGTGCAGAGGGTATGTTTAAAGCTCTACAGTCTCTATAGTTATCTTTAACAATATTTAAATATCTTAAACTAATGAGCTTTTCTGTTTAGTGTAGAATTGTTGTTTTTTTCATTTCTCAGTTACGTTGTGATGGAGGGACTGTTCTTAATCCATCAAATATAAACACTTTCAACTTCTCCTTGGTTCAGTTTCATACACTTTTGAGTGCACACTTTATTTTTTAGCAGCAGCATGACTCCAAAGCACTCTAGGTTTTAGATATACCTGAGGCTACAATAATACTTCATGATTAAATGTTACTTACCAATGACTTCACACCGATAACCTCCGTACCCCGTTAGCTGTGTCCCTTCAGGATGTGTTCAAAGTTAAATAGTGGATGTTGTAAAGTCCTCTGAATGAGCGCAGCACCGGGGCAGTGAAGGCTCCTCTCTGCTGAAAGGTTGAGTCGTTCTTGCCTCACTAACAGGAAGTGTGACGTGTGAAGCCGATGAGGATGCTCTGTGTTCTCGGTCTGATGGGCTAAACTTAGTAGTTCATGTTTCACGCCAAAGCCTGACTGCATTCAAACCTGTTCACACACTGAATCGTACACAACAGAACTGAAGTTACCTTTTGAAGAAATGACTTTAATGGTCTCTGTTCTGTAGATGAAGACCTGATTATTACCTGTTTATCACCAACACTACATTTTACAGATTACATGTGAACACATCATGAAACGTGAGTATTTAGCTTCAGCCAATACTCATTTTCAACGTTACTAGCTCTCCTCCTGTTAGCGGTGCTGCTAACGTTACTAGCTCTCCTCCTGTTAGCGGTGCTGCTAACGTTACTAGCTCTCCTGTTGATTTAAACACAGATTGGTTGTTTACAATGTAACATCATCAGAGATCAGAGACTAGAAAAGCATAAATGAAGTCCTGATCTCATATTTTACTGAATATCGGAGGATAACGGTCGTCGGTAAAACTTTATTTCACACTGTGAACGTTAAACTGTGTCATTAATCTGCGGTTCAAATGTGTGCCGAACCACGAGGGAGATCTGTATGGATCAACAACGATGCGTTACACCAATAATTTGCACATTAAGGTCTTTGCAGCCGTTAAATTCATATGGAGCCATTTTTCTGTTAAGTTATCAAACACGGTGACGATGGATGCACATAAACATTCATGATACCTGCTATTTCAGAAAGGCATTTGAAGTTGGACATGACTCACTTTCTAAAAACATGCTCAGTGACTCAATCCTACAAAAATCAAACACATGCTGTAGAGTCCTCAAACTATTAACCCTGCAAGTCCACTTACGGAGACAAAGGAACCGAGTAACCAGGCCAAAAATGCTGCATCACATGTTTTGCGGTAAACACCGAGGCTTTTGCAACGCTTGGTCGTGCACTTTACAATTTAAGGAATGAGGCACTTGCTGCAGGCTCAGCTTTTCAGACATGACTGCTACAAATACTGATAAAAGCAACTCACTTTAATATTTTATATACATGTCTCAGGATTTTAAAGAGATGGCCAATTTGTTTTCAAATGCTTATAAAATATTAGAACTCTACATTTGAGTAAATATTCTGCAGGTAAATCAAGTTGCTTTCACAATATACAACCTTTGAACCTTTTCATTACAAAACATTTTTCGTTCCAGACATTTGACTCCTTTCTTCACCAGTTATTGTATAAAGGCAATAACATTTGACCATGAATATTTAAAAGGAGATAGAGTTTGATGACTTCTTGCTCTTTCACAGAATATTTAGTTTGTACGCCCCCTGGTGTTGGGCATAAACGCCATCGTGAATGCTCATAACTGAGCTCCATCTGTTGCCATTGTGTCTTGTGTGAATACAAACAAACTAGGTCTTTAGCTTTGTTTCCAAAGTGAGGCACACCGTTCATGAGTCGTTACATTTTGGATGCTATTTCAAATTTACACCATTGTGTTTCTTTTTGCTCTGTACTGAACCTTCCTGGTTAAAAGCACAACGTTGCTCATCAGTGAATGATAAAGAGATAAAACAACACTTGGTATCCTCTCACACAGAGACTGAGAGCCTCCTAACTTTAGCTCATGCAGAAGATCAACCTTGATCTAATTCAGACACACCGGCAGCCAGAAGACCAGACGAGCCTCCGATTAGCATCTTTACTGTATTTACAAGAACCCAAACCTTTATTTAACAACCGCTGTTTAGTCATGCACAGTGAAGCAGAAGAATAAAATTAGCATGGTGTTTTTCTGCTTATCACACCTTCAATACTTCATTACCCTCTGGCTGATCATTATTTACAATTACTCTTTTTATAACTAAGCATTCCTTAAAGGAGCCAGTATAAAGAAGGACATTGGCCTAAATAATGGATATTGATTTAAAACAAACGACACTGACACAATGCAAAAGTCCATTTTTTTTAAAACCTGACATTGTAACAGGCTCAGTTTCATTTGTGTTATGAAAGAACAGAAGTATTAGTCGGCAGTACAAGAGATCATAGATGGCTGACAGAAGGAAAAGTTCAACAAAGATTTATTAACACAACAAGCATTATTAGCAGATATTTTACCAACTTTCTGACCATCATTTCAACATGATAAATCTAGGAATAGGTGGTGGGATCCCTTTGATCTACTCATTACTTCCTTTTTTCTTAGATTTATTGTTTCTAAATCAAGAAGTCTTAAATGAAATGTTGAATTTGCTAAACAAGTGTGTAAAACTATGTAGGATAACAAATGAGATGTTCAAAGTTAAACTTAACTTATTCTCATGAAAAATGTACACTTCACGCTTTTCAAAATATTTGTTTCTTTAGTCTGAAAATAAGTTGACCTCTTTGCAGTTTTACTCTTCACAGACGACAGTTGGCAGCTCTATTCTAATCACAAAATCTCAGTCAGACATTCTCATTACTTCAACTTTTGTATTTCATATTATAAATACTTCTTCAGTTTCTCTCTCTATAGATTCTTCCATTTTTCTCCATTAAATGTTTTTTTTTGGAGGGGAACTTTTCCTTATCTAAATTGTTGTCTTATGCTGTGCAGAGTGAATTGAGAAAATTGTCTTTTCTTGCCAGAATATTTGATAACTTTGGCATCTTGAGTGAAAAGAAGTTTGTTTTTTAAAATATGTATTTATATTTCTCAGTCATGTATGGGTACCGTTTCCCTGGTATTTTATCGGCACAAGTTGACCAAATTTCAAACGACCCAGGTTGTTTCAGTTAAATTTCTGTGAGGGGAAATAAACTGGAAAGAACTAAAATAAAACAAGTTAAACACATTAGCTGAACTGGTTTGTGGAAAGTGGAGTGTCTGGGACTGGAGGTTACATATGTGGGGTTACCTCCTCACACAACCAGGGGCATATCCTCCAGATCCCTGGGAATCTCCAGACAGGAGTCTCTGGAGCTGGAGCTCTGCATCAGACCGACCCGCTCTTCTAAATCCGTTGCCGTGGCCCCTCTCTCCAGTCCTCCCCCGGCCTCCTCCCTCGCCTCTCGTATTTCAGCCTGCCTCTCTTCCTCCATCTCGCTGTCGGCTCTCACCTCCTCGAGCATAACGCTGGTGTCACACGGCCCCACCAGTCCTCCCACCTCCTGCCGGTCAACGCCCCAGTACCCTGTACCGCTCACCAAGTCCATGTTGGACCGGGAGGTTCGGGGGACGTTGACCCGGCGCTGAAGGAGGCAGACCTGACACGCCAGCACCACGATGGCAACGAGCAGGCAGACAATCAGCCCCCCCGCTGAGCCCACAGCGATCAGACCCATCTCGGTGTCGATCAGGCAGTCGGCCCGAGTGCCATTGGTGTCGATGGTTGCGAGGCTCGGCTCCACGGCAGGCGTCGAGCTGCCGCCGTAATCTTCTGTTTGGTTGGAATACGGCTGCGCGGTCAAAAGGTTTCGGCCCGCGTCGGTAGGACAGAACGGCAGCTGGCTGAGCAGAAGAAACAGCCAGAGGGAAGTTCTGGTTCCTTCCATCGTGCTCTGAAATCAAGAGCAGAAATGAAATCTTTCTGCATCATCTACAATGCAAACAAATCTGACCAGAAAGTTGATTGGTATTGACGATACTTACTTGATGTGGTCTTATGTGGAGGTGCTGGTGGAGTGGTGGAGGTAGACTCCTGCTGCAGACAGACTGTTCAGACGCTCTGATCGTACTTCCTGACCCCGTCTCTGGGTCTGTTTCTGCTCTGGTTATTTTAATACCACCGATTCTGACGAGCTCTTACAAGAAGAGAGAGACAAAAAATAAATGATGTTTCTCAGAAGCCACGAAAGGACTTTCGTTTCTGTAACTCATGCTTTGAACATTTTTTGACGAGTCGCACAACTAATCCCGAACACAAACACGCATCATTTAAAAGCCTGAATTTGACCTTGTCTGATGTTTTTTTTTTTTATCTCCTTTCTTTAGGTTCAAAACAGGCCAGATCAACGGTGACCTGCTCATCTACCATGTCCTCCTCACTCTCAAACCCTACTACGCCAAACCCTACGAGATAGTAGTGGACCTAACGCACGTAGGACCCAGCAATCGCTTCAAGACCGACTTCCTGTCCAAGTGGTTCGTGGTCTTTCCCGGCTTCGCCTACGAGAACGTGGCGGCCGTGTTCGTCTACAACTGCAACACCTGGGTGAGGGAGTACACCAAGTACCACGAGCGTCTGCTGACGGGCCTGAAGGGCAGCAAGCGGCTCCAGTTCATCGACTCTCCGGCTAAGCTCGCCGAGCACATCGAACCGGACCAACAGAAGCTGCCGGCGGCCACGCTGACCCTGGAGGAAGACCTCAAAGTGTTCCACAATGCCCTCAAGCTGGCCCACAAAGACACCAAGGTCTCAATAAAGGTGAGGATGCAGCCGAAGGGCGAATGTTGCTCAATCTGTGGGGAATGGACTTTGGAACCAGATGGTTGCTGGTTCAAGTCCTTGGGTGGTCCAAGTAATTGTAGACTAGTAGCTGCAGAGATACCCAAACTCTAGCTGCTGTGAACAACTGTGTGACAGTAAGCGTTGAATTACTAACATTTTATGATATAAAGTGCTGATTATTAGATTGTAAGTATAAGATTAGAGAACTTTAGTACCTTAGGGTTTGGGTTTTCCTAAAACGTTTGTTTTCTCGCTGGTCAGGTGGGCTCGACTGCGGTTCAGGTGACCTCGGCCGAGCGGACCCGTGTCCTCGGCCAGCCCGTCTTCCTCAACGACGTCTACTACGCCTCCGAGATCGAGGAGATCTGCCTGGTGGACGAGAGCCAGTTCACCCTCACCATGGCCAACCAGGGCACGCCGCTCACGTTCATGCACCAGGAGTGCGACGCCATCGTCCAGTCCATCATCCACATCCGGACACGCTGGGAGCTGTCGCAGCCCGACTCCATCCCACAGCACACCAAGATTCGACCCAAAGATGTTCCCGGTACTCTGCTCAACATCGCCCTGCTGAACCTGGGCAGCTCTGACCCCAGCCTCAGGTCAGTCCTTGGGGGCCTTTAGAGATATTCTAGCAAGATCGTTCAACCTGAAACAACCTCACCATTACCATACAAGTTCAACTCTTCACTAAAACGTAAAGTGTTGTCCAAACTGCAGAAAAAGCAAGTTCTCTGTTTCCAGAGAAAGATCATATGTTTGGTGTCTCTTGCTTTTGTATCAGGATTTCTAGATACCAGAATTTCAAGACGCAACTTCTAGTTTTTCTCTGCAAATGTTGCTTAAGTTTAGAGCTGATGTACACAAGAAGAAGTTGTTATTTCCACCCAAATCTATTTGGAAAAGAGTCAACAGAGTGATGATAGAACTTGAAAACACTGTTTTTTGCCCTGCTCTTGACAGGACTTAACACCTCTCACTTGTTGTCCATCCCACATCCAGGTCGGCAGCTTACAATCTGCTGTGTGCATTGACCTGCACCTTCAACCTAAAGATAGAGGGCCAGCTGCTGGAGACGTCGGGCCTCTGCATCCCGGCAAACAACACCCTCTTCATCGTCTCCATCAGCAAGACGCTGGCTGCCAACGAGCCCCATCTGACACTGGAGTTTCTGGAGGAGTGCATCTCCGGCTTCAGCAAGTCCAGTAAGTCCACTTAACAGGACTGCTATAGTCACCTTATAACTTGTTTGGTGTTTTGACTTTCGCTTCTTGCTGGAAAACTGCCTTTTTTCAGGGTTTGTGCAAAGATGTTTATGGGCATATTGGAGATTTTACTAAGAGGTCACATATTCATCACATAACATGATTATCAGCCTTACTGGAGTGGAAATAAGACAAGTACGAATGATCTATAAACCCTGCTAACAGCTCCTAATAGCCACGATGCTTTTTACATTCACCACAAGTAGTTCGTTTTTTAAGCCCTGTTCTCCCACTAAAGAGACTAAAAACAGCCGACTATTAAGTATAAACATTTTAGTTCTCGGAAGGATCCTTAAGTTATTTATGGGAAGTTAGAAAAAGACCATGCTGAGTCCTTGTTTTTTCACATAGTCAGTGCTTTTTACTTTATGTGAAGCAGATGATACATTGCTAGTCAGTCAGGATGCATTGTGCTGCACTGAGTTGTAAGAAGAGAAGTAAATCGGCTCTGCAGCTTTTTAAAGTGTTACCAGTGACTGGTTCTTTTGTTTTGGTTGATTATTATTGACTTTCTCTCTACAAACACATGTTCGCTGTTAAATTCTGCCTTTCTTTGATTTAAACCCGCTGTGTACTACCACCAACTACGATATGTTTAACTACAACATAAACCTAAACAAACAAACAAACAAACAAACATTTCCCATGATACAACACAAATAACAACGTCTTTCAAACTACACTCCTCCAGTTTATAACCATGACGGCAACCTCTGGTTCAGACGTCTGAAGTCAAAGCTTCCTGTCTTAAAGCTGCATTCTCTTTAGTGTCCACCAGGGGGCGACTCCTCTGGTTGTATAGAAGTCTATGAGAAAATGACTCTACTTCTCTCTTGATTTATTCCCTCAGTAAACATTGTAAACATGAGTTTATGGTCTCAATCTCTAGTTTCAAGTCTTCTTCAATACAGCATGATGTTCATTTAGTAAATGATGCTCCATTTAGAGTCAAACAGACCATAAAGCAGGGGATGCTTTAGGGCGGGGCTACACACTGATTGACAGGTCCACACCAGAGACGTAGACGGCGTCTCTACGTCACTCCTCCTGCTTCAAACCCCAGTTAACAAACCAACGTTAACTTTAAGTGTCTCCCTGGGACCGGAACACCTCTCTCCTGAATGAGAGTCCTGTGTATGAACCTGGCTGTTATCTACCTTTTATATTAAAAAGTAATTGTATATTGATCGGTATTTGTTTCTCTCTCTCAGGTATCGAGCTGAAGCATCTCTGTCTGGAGTACATGACGCCCTGGCTGCTCAACCTGGTTCGCTTCTGTAAGCACAACGACGACGCCAAACGCCAACGCGTCACCGCCATTTTGGACAAACTCATCACCATGACGATCAATGAAAAGCAGATGTACCCGTCCATCCAGGCCAAGATCTGGGGCAGCCTGGGCCAGGTGGGTCCACCACACCAAAAGTCCAATGAGTTTACATGTGTTGGATGTATCTGACCTCTAACTCTATTGCTGCGTCCTCAGATAACCGACCTGCTGGATGTGGTGTTGGACAGCTTCATTAAGACCAGCGCTACAGGAGGACTGGGATCCATCAAAGCTGAGGTCATGGCTGATACCGCAGTGGCTCTGGCTTCAGGGAACGTCAAACTGGTCTCTAGCAAGGTGAGCTAATACACTCTGGAATAGTGTCATGTAATTCAAAACCCTCTACATGATGTTACCATCATTAATGTGTGTATAATCATTTACTGGTTCCATTATATTCATTCAGCCAAATTCAAATTTGTCTTCTTGTCAATAACATTGGTAGCAGAGGATCAATAGCTAAAAATAATTAATCCCGGGCGGGACTTTAGTTTGGACCAGAGTTACAAAACTTGAGAAAAGTGAGCCAGCAAACCTAAAAAGAATACTAATTAAATTAATTTCTTGAATTTTTTTTAATTTATTTTTTATTTGTTAATTTCTTTCCAAATTTCTTTCTTTCTTTTTTTTAACTGTTTAATTTGTTTATAAACTGGTTTTATTGACCTAATTTAATTGTGCTCATATTAATTAATATTAAGTGATAAACAGTGATTTCCCCTTATCCTATTGATCCATAACCCATTACAACTGTAGTCCTCACCAGTGGATCCAACATAAAACTCTGGTAACTAACTAATGGGGACTAATGCTATGTCTTGCATTGAAAGTTCATTTAGCACCATAAGGAGGAGAACAGATATTTGATCTCGTTGAACCAGACTGCGTGGAAAAGGTTGACATGATGAACAACAATCTTCATCTTCACCACTTTAGTCCTCCTCCTCAGAGACAATTGGCAAAGAAGACCGTCTTTGTCTTCTCTGACTTTCTTCACTAAACTGGGGGTTTTCACTTCATAGATTTTGGAAATAGTGGCTTTAATTATGACCCAAATATTTAATTCCATTAGCCTTCCACATGGTTGGTGCTTCAGCAAAGTATTTACAAGAATGTTTCACATTTATTCCAATTTATTTCATATTCAGAAATCTTACAGAATGCATTGATGAGGCTCGGAACCGAAGCATCGTTTACTTAAAGTTAATAATATTGATTAATATTACATGTTCAAATTGTACAAATCAGTTTAGTTTCCTCAACTTTTTTATCCCACTTGCAGTCCTGTGTTCAAATACCAATAGATACTACATTTCAACATACTTATTACATGAAATGATGTTACATTTAGTTTGAATTATACTTGAATATACTGTAACAACAAACATACGTGTTAAATTCAATAACATTTATACAGAAATGGTTAAATTAAAGTATAACGAAGTGACATGACGAGTGTTAAAGTTTTAGTTTCTGCCCCACATTGACACTAATGTGAGTAACCCTCATTAAACGTAATATTTACTTACTTACTAACGACAGAAATAAATCCAAAGCTGTAAATCAGTCCAGTGTTGTCAAAGAGACAAACTCATCCACTCAGTGTCCATCAGCTGTGCTCTCTGGATGCGAGTCCAGAGTCCGGCCCGCTGCTCAGAGAAACAAACACAACACTCAGCGGCAGACACAATAGAAAGGAGCAGGCCCTGGCTCCGATTATGGCCGACTCCGCTCCGCTCTGAATGGAGGCCTTTGTGACGAGTGTTGACCAAGAAAAGCCCGTCTGTGTTTAGGTTGAAGTGCTGCTCTCCTCCAGGGATTCTCTGTTGTTTCACCTAAAGTGTTGAACTGAGTTTATGAATATCAGATTCAAATAATTAGATTTATCTGTTGGATTAAACGTGAGTCTTTATGCCGGTGTTTTCCACGGCGTTACTGTCTGATGTCACGGCCGTCTGAACACAATGGAAACCTTTGTCTGCTGCTCTTGAGATGAATAAATGCTGTTTTCTTATTGGTTATAAGTGAAGTAATGATGTCGTATGTATCGCCTCCATGTTTAAAAAAGTATTCGGCATGTTCCTGTAGCTTTGGGCTACAGCTTCTACACGATGATATAATCTGTGAGCTCAAGAAGTTATTTATTAGTGGTGTATCAGATCGTAGTTTATCTGCAAAGATCAGGAACTATAAGGAAAATAAAGTTTTACTGACGATCGTTATCCTCCGATATTCAGTAAAATATGAGATCAGGACTTCATTTATGCTTTTCTAGTCTCTGATCTCTGATAATGTTACATTGTAAACAACCAATCTGTGTTTAAACCAACAGGAGAGCTAGTAACGTTAGCAGCACCGCTAACGGCTAACAGGAGGAGAGCTAGTAACGTTAGCAGCAAAAATGTTAGTTATATGAAACAATCGATCAAAATATGTAATAATTGTTTTTGGTTTTAATTTATTAATCAGATTAAGTGCAAATTTTTTTACATTTTCAGGAAATTGGGGGTTTTCCTGAAATAGTCTGGACTCCGTTTTGCACATAAAAAGAAGTGACTGCTGAACACTGCTGCTCTGTGAGATCTGATCTATCTGAGAGCAGATTTATGAGGCTTTAGTTTGGAGGTTTAGATGCTTTGTTTGGATGCTTTATGGGTTTAGTCATGAAAGCTTCCTGCATAGAGTTGATTTATATCCACTGCTGGACCAGTAATGTTTTATTTTCCCATCAGCCGTCATCATTTTGAGAGTGACATAAAGAGAGTTGGGCTTTAATCTTCAGTGTTTAAATGTTTAAATGCTCTCTTCTCCTCCGTGGCAGGTGATTGGTCGGATGTGTAAGATCATCGATAAGACGTGTCTGTCGCCGACGCCCACTCTGGAGCAGCACCTCATGTGGGACGACATCGCCATCCTGGCCCGCTACATGCTCATGCTGTCCTTCAACAACTCTCTGGACGTGGCGGCCCACCTGCCCTACCTGTTCCACGTGGTCACCCTGCTGGTGGCCACCGGGCCGCTCTCCCTCCGGGCCTCCACCCACGGCTTGGTCATCAACATCATCCACTCACTCTGCACCTGCTCGCAGCTCAACTTCAGCGGTGAGGATTAGCATAAGACCTGTTGTAGTACGGATGTTCTCATCATTCTGACCTCATAAAGTTACATTGTGACCTCATAAAGTTACATTGTGACCTCATAAAGTTACATTTTGACCTCATAAAGTTACATTGTGACCTCATAAAGTTACATTGTGACCTCATTAAGTTACATTGTGACCTCATAAAGTTACATTTTGACCTCATAAAGTGACATTGTGACCTCATAAAGTTACATTATGACCTCATAAAGTTACATTGTGACCTCATAAAGTTAAGTTACATTGTGACCTCATAAAGTTACATTGTGACCTCAAAAGTTACAGAAGTGAAGGAGAGAATTCAATGGAACCGTTTCAGGAGCTCAGAAGCTTCTGAGGGGAGGGTAACTCCTTTTAGGCGTGGACTTCAGGTTTTACACTCTACGGACTACAGACTTGTAACAAAATATATATAACACACTAAAGAAGAGGGGAAAGTGGAAAAGCATAATAGGGACACTTTAAATAAATGTGCCGTTGTTGTGTTTGATGTTTCCAGAGGAGACGAAGCAGGTTCTGAGGTTGAGTCTGACCGAGTTCTCGCTGCCAAAGTTCTACCTTCTGTTCGGCATCAGTAAAGTGAAGTCGGCGGCCGTCATCGCGTTCCGCTCCAGCTACAGAGATCGCTCGTTCTCCCCGGGTTCCTACGAGAGGGAGACGTTCGCCCTGTCCTCTCTGGAGACCGTCACCGAGGCCCTACTGGAGATCATGGAGGTCTGCTTCTTCTTTATTATTATTATTATTATTATTATTATTATTATTATTATTATTATTATTATTTCAAATGGGAAGACGCAGAGATCCCAGCAGGAGTCAGGAGATATGAAATAATAAATATGAGACAAAAAGTATAAAGCTGGCAGACTACCAGGACCATGAAAATCTAAAAATGTGTATGTTTTGTATTAATAATATAGATATACCTATATTCAGTTTATTAAAGGCTTATTTAATTTGATTTTGATTGTGGAACAAAACAATGAAAGAAGTAGCCCAGGACTGAAATGCGACAAGAAATTTTTCATATTTATTATCAAAATAAAACAGTTTGCTGCAGTTTAGACAGTTGAGAAGCAAACTTTCTTAATGTGGAGTTTAACCAGCTAAATGTGATGTTTTCTGTTGTTAACCTGTTGAGGTTTCAGAGTCAAGTGTTTCCCACACATATTTATAATAGATCTGTCAAATCTATCAAAGTGAAAACATGTCACACAACTCTCTCTGAAGCTCAAACATGATCGACCTTCTGAAAGTCAGAGATTCTCTAAATGTGTCCTTCGTTCAGTGTTTTTGCTCTGTTTTCTCTCCTCCAGGCGTGTATGAGGGACATCCCGGCCTGCAAGTGGTTGGACCAGTGGACAGAACTCGCTCAGAAGTATGAATCTCCATCTTATTAATAAATAATGCACCAATGTATAAGTTAGGGTTGGTTACTGTTTATCACAAACCTTCTCTGTTACATTTGTTCAAATTCTATTCAATAATGGATGTTGCGTTCATTTACACGATGCGTTCAGGCTCTGTTCAGGTAAAATGAGTATTGGTTGAAGGTAAATTATAAAGTTATCATGATGATGAATGTAATCTGTAAAATGTAGTGTTGGTGATAAACTAGAATAAATCCAGTAGTTTGAAGGAGATGTTTTCACATTAATATAAATAGATATTAGAGATGAATTATGATGTTTAACTTCCTAACACTAGCTCTAAGATTATAATACATCATTAATACTAATAATGACTAGATCTGTTTTAATCCATAAAAATACAATCTTTTATTTCCTTATCATATGAATTGCATGTTTTTTCCAAATAACAACAAATATAACATTAACAGTAAAAATGTTATATTTATAATTGTTGGAGGTTTCTATTGACTTCAGGATTGTTGTTGATGTCATGAAGTTTCCAAACCCGTGCTTTTACACCTTCAGAAGCTTTTATTTTTACTTTATAGGAAAAAACAAATATATTGGGATATATATCGTTACCATCCGTACTTAAAAATGATACCACAATATACATTTTAGGCCGTACCGCCTAGCCCATATTTGTTGTTTATGTTCATGATGATCATTATGGGGGGAAGGTTTTTGGAGGGAGACCTGAAGAGAAAGACCACTTTTCAGATTTAAAGACTTCTGGAACAAGAGTTGTAAACATCCTCTCATAATCTATCTTCTTCTGCTGGTTTCTCCAGTGTTGGTATATGAATATGAATGTGTAGTGTGCATCACATAAATGTGTGTTTGTGTGTTTTGTTTCCAGGTTTGCGTTCCAGTACAACCCGTCCCTTCAGCCCCGGGCGCTGGTGGTGTTCGGCTGCATCAGTAAGAGGGTGAGCCACGGACAGATCAAGCAGATCATCAGGATCCTCAGCAAGGCCAGTCCTCTGCTGAGCATCGACCGGGTGAGAGAACGCTCACTTATACAGACAGGTTGTTGGTTCATACAGGCTGAGTACAGGTTTTAATTGAGATGGTTTTTCAAATCTGGATGAATTTTACATCAATGTTTTCCTGAAACTATAAAAAGATGCATTACAGTTGGTGTTAGGCTTTTATTTTGTTAACCCTCTGAACCCCCCAAAAAACCTGCCGATGGAATGGAAAACATGTTTTCTTTAAACAATCCCAAAAACAAAATAGCTTATCACAGCTAGCAGCTGTAAAAAACATCATTATTGACACATTTTCATCTCTCCAACGGCCCTTGAACTCATCATGTGTGACAAATGCTTCCGTCAGAAAAAGCAGCAAAAAGAATACATTTTATTCTACAGGTCTCATTTTAAATCTCACCACAAATAAACCGTTTCCTTTAAACAGATTCTGTAAAAAACATAAAATGCTGAGCTCCTCAGTGAAACTAGGAAGACATGATTGATTAATCTGAGACCAACAGTCATGTGACAACAAATCATTAAAATTAAATTAAATTTAAAATAATAAATTATAGTTTATAAAATAAATATTCAAAGACATTTACATATAGTACAACTTCATATTTCTAACAGCTAATCTGTAATATTTCCTTCTGTTATGCCCTTTAATGACTCCCTCCTCCTCCTCCTCCTCCTCCTCCTCCTCCTCCTCCTCCTCAGGGTCTGGAGAGTTGTCTGAAGGGTCCCGACAATTACAACAGTCAGGTTCTGATCGAGGCCACCGTCATCGCTCTGACAAAGCTGCAGCCTCTACTCAGCAAGGTAAACACCAAGAAACCACCGCTCTGTTTACTCATGATTAATAGCTATCTGTTTTTTATATATATGTTTTTATTTAACCGTACCTGCAGCTGCTCATATGTTCTAGAACGTTAATCTCTGCCTACTTGAATGATTTTTAAATATCTGCATGCATGCTGTGTCTCTGGCAGACAGTCCAGCTCACTGGTGTTAAGTAAAGTAAAGACCTGTGGTGTCCATATGGCACATTTTCCTGAGCGCCAGCCTCTTTTTTTCAATTGTTCCTAATGAGGAGAGAGCTTATGTGGACGTATGCCTACAGAAAGTATCTTCACCCAGCATCTTTTTTTCGGAATGCTCCGCCTCTTTAGTGCTTCCACTTTGAGCTCTTCAAAATGAAAAGTTTTCAGAAACCCCCCCGCTGACATCACTGTTATAAATGGAGAAGAAGCTGTCTTAGTGTCTCTATATACTGAACTTTATATTTAGGACACACACTTTCATAACAAAGACCGAAATGCCCATTTAAGAGCAAAGTGTCCGGGCAAGACTGTGTGTTGAGTGTTGTGTTTTTATCACCGTACGCCTCGTCTCTCTTTGCTCTAACGGAACACCTGTCAGATTGAGCCGTGAAAAAGCTCATTTATACAAAGTATGAAGCAGATATCCTCCTTTTGAAGCTCATGATAATAAAACTCTGTAAAACAAATATATAGTAGCAAAAATAGATAATGAAAAGCACCGGAGTGATGCTAGTCTGCCATGCAACGATGCTGATGTGTTGTCAAGATATTGTTGTCATAGAAACCTAAAAAAATAAACACTGAGCGCTGCTTTTCTGTTATAAAAAAGGCACTTTGTGGACACAAGAGTTCATCAGACTAGAGGTCATTACAGGTCAAATAATAGTGTTTTTTATCTGAAGGGAATATCAAGATTGTTTTTGTTTTCATAGACTTCCACAATAGTTCTAAAGTAGTTGAATGATCAGCGTACCAGCGGTCTCTGTGTGTCATCTGTGTGTGTGTGTGTGTGTGTGTGTGTGTGTGTGTGTGTGTGTGTGTGTGTGTGTGTGTGTGTGTGTGTGTGTGTGTGTGTGTGTGTGTGTGTGTGTGTGTGTGTGTGTGTGTGTGTGTGTGTGTGTGTGTGTGTGCGTGCGTGGAGTCCCCCATGCACAAAGCTCTGTTCTGGGTGGCGGTCGCTGTTCTTCAGCTGGACGAGGTCAACCTGTACTCGGCCGGAACCGCCCTGATGGAGCAGAACCTCCACACGCTGGACACCATGCGCGTCTTCAATGACAAGGTGAACACACACACACACAATACACACACAAAATACACAGACAGACAGACACACACACTCCTGAAGTCCCCACTGTAGAAATGATTTCTGCCTGAAAATAAATATCACATGACCCTTCACATACACTGAGCATGCAGGTGTCGATGCAAACAGGAAGTAGGTTGCTTAGTTACAGAAAATACAACAGATGGTTGTTATTTCCCTTTTATAGAGAAAGTAAAGTAAAGGTAAGAAAGTAAAAAAGGAAGTAGAGTCCACTAGTGAAGTGCTTTTTAAGATCTGAGGAAGCATCTTGGATGACATTTTTAAGAATTTAAAGTCCTGCTTTATGGTCTGTTTGACTCTAAATGGAGCATCATTTACTAAATGAACATCATGCTGTATTGAAGAAGACTTGAAACTAGAGATTGAGACCATAAACTCATGTTTACAATGTTTACTGAGGGAATAAATCAAGAGAGAAGTAGAGTCATTTTCTCATAGACTTCTATACAACCAGAGGAGTCGCCCCCTGGTGGACAGGAGAGAGAATGCAGCTTTAACACACTTCTCAGAACCACAGTTTGATGCTTGCAACACAGAGTCATTTTATTGAAAAGTAACTTCAGAAAGTCGTTTTTTTACTCATTAACTACATGGTGACCTACATCTATGTGCAAATACTGGAGTGTGGGGGGGCTTCTATGACCATGCATGTTTTTAAAATGATGACTCGACTAAACAAATCTTCCTCATCCTCCTCCTCTTCCCCTGTCATGTGCTCCTCCAGAGTCCAGAGGAGGTGTTCATGGAGATCAGGCGTCCTCTAGAGTGGCACTGTAAGCAGATGGATCACTTTGTGGGACTAAACTTCAGCGCCAACTTCAACTTTGCTCTGGTGGGACACCTGCTGAAAGGTAAAACTGCTTCCAGACCAGCATCCAGTGTTCATGTTCATGTTAATGAGGTTTCTGGTTCAGTGTCCAGACCTTCTGGATCCGTGTCCTGACCGTCTTCATGTGCTCCTTTGTGTCTCCAGGCTACAGACACCCGTCTCCCACCACGGTGGCGAGGACCGTGAGGATCCTTCACACGCTGCTCGCTCTCATCAGCAAACATCTGAAATGTGACAAGTTTGAGGTCAACACCCAGAGTGTGGCCTATCTAGCTGGTACGTAACACAGACATTTAGCATAAACATCCTAAATAATATATATAATACATTTACACTAAATAATATCTTTGTTTACTCCAAAACTAATCATATTTAACATCAATTTAATATATAATCGTTTACAGAAAGTTAAAATCATCAATTCTGTTTAAGTTGTTTTGGTTCTGCCTTGTTGTAGATAGGGTTCCCCCCAAAAAACCTGGTTCGAAAAGGGAATCGGTTCTAAATGAGTAAAACTTGGATAATTAATAAGGTCTGCTATCTGTACTTTAGAAGTTATGGCGGTTGATATTCTGGACAATCAGTCAGTTTCCACCTCAAGACCTTTTAACATTGCAGGGGAAATTGTATCATTTGATTTGATAAACAACAAAAAATTAATATTGGGAAAAATGTCAGAAAAATAACCAAAGTAAATCCTAAAATTATTAGAAGTATATGTGAAAATTCTGAATTGTTTTTGAAAGTAATTATTTAAATTAGTTGACATATTTTGGAAAAATATTAGTAATTTATGTGGAAAGAAATAGTGAAAATCCTTTAAAAATAGCTGGAAAATATGTGAATCTAAAACAAATATGGTGGGATATATTGATTATCTGGACTCGTATCTTTGACATATTTACAACCAATTTCCTTGTAAAATACGATTTTTATTATCTCAGAGTTTGATCATAAGAACAGGATCATCACTGAGATAATTGTTTAGCTGAAAATGTATTTCAAAGATTTAGGAACTTCTTTTATTTCTGCTCAAGAAAGACTATTTGTTTACATACAAGAATAATAAAGAAATGTTGATTATTTTCTTAATGGTCTTTTTTTCTAACATAATAACCAAAAAGAACCGATAACGGTATTGATGAGGGTATTTGCACCGATAGAATCCTCATTGATGACCGTCTTTGGTTCCTGTTTCTCTGCAGCCCTGCTCACCGTCTCTGAGGAGGTCCGGAGTCGCTGCAGCCTCAAACACAGGAAGTCTCTGCTGATCTCCGACCTCTCCATGGACCCGGTCCCCATGGAAACGTACTCCACCCACATCATCGACCCCAGCTGCAGGTGAGCCGAGCAGAACTCCATCACCATCCCAGAGTGTCACCGTTGGGTTTACGTCATCCGTTCTGCAGATTATCTTTAAGGTTTTTAAATGAATCTTCTGATCCGTCCCCATCAGGACTCTGAGGGAGACTCAGCCGTGGACGTCTCCTCAGGTGTCGGAGCGCTACCTGTCGGCCCATCACTACCCCACCGTCGGCCAGATCAGCCCGCGGACACGCAAGTCCATGAGCCTGGACATGGGCCAGCCCTCACAGGCCAACACCAAGAAGCTCCTGGGTAGGACGGATCCTCTGTTCAGGACGATGATCTCTCCTAAAGCTTCTTTATACTCACGCTAGGCCACTGTAGTGCGAGCTTTTGCAGACGATGCATTATTCTCTCAAACGCCAGAGGACCTGTGTTCTTATCACCGTCCACCTCGACTCTGACACATTCCTCATCTTTTCTTCTATAAGATCACGTATTCTCCGTTTGGTGAAAAAACAAAGTCCAAAAAAAAGAAAGCATCCAAAATATATAATAAATGTGATTCTAGTCTGTTAAGTGGTGATGTCGAGATACTGTTTTCATAGAAACATTTTAAGATGAAAAGTTAGCGACGCTTCTGCAAGAAAAAGACGTTATGTGGACACAAGGCCCTACGTAGGACTATTCTGCTATGAACTCTGGGTAATTTAAGACTTTTTCACACCAGAACAAACCGCCAATTTGTTGGACCACGCAGACTTGTCCACTAGCGTGTCCTTGAAGTGGACATTACAAACAGAACTAGAAGGTAAAGCTTTGTTTTCATATCAAGAATCAAAAAGACAACAAGTGTAACTCAGATATGAACATAGACTGTAGGTGTAACCGGCATAAACCAACGTCCAGGGATGAGGAGGGATCTTAATTATCTGTAAACTCATATCTCATATTCCTGGACTACTTTATTATCTTTATACAAACCCTGTAAAGAACAAAGTCAAGTATTAAATGCATCATAAAGAAACAAAGGTTGAATATCCTGTAAACTATTTGATTTGGCTGCAGAATATTTACTCAAATGTAGATGTTTCTAAAACATCTAAAAACAAATTGGTTTTCTTTGTAAAATCTCTAAATGTAAATTGGTAAAACTCATCTTAAGGAGCTTATGTTTGAATAAAATCCAGACAGTAAATGTATCTGCTGTATTTGTTTATTTAGGCACCAGGAAGAGCTTCGATCACCTCATATCGGACTCTAAAGCACCAAAGAGACCGGAGATGGAGTCTGGAATGACCACGCCCCCTAAGATGAGGCGAGTCGCGGAGAACGACTACGAGATCGGTGAGCGACGTTTCCTGCTGCGTCCTGATGTCAGGCTGTTTGTTAGAGGAGAGATGTTTGATGTAAATCCTCCTGGTTTGTATTTACAGAGACTCAAAGAATGGGAAACCCTCACCTCCGTAAGGTCTCCGTCTCTGAGTCCAACGTCCTGCTGGATGAGGAGGTTCTGACCGACCCAAAGATCCAGGCTCTGCTGCTCACTGTGCTGGTGAGGAAGCACCTCATGGTCCTCTGAAAGCTAAAGACGGAGAACACGACTGTTTCTTTACAGACTGTTGATCTGATTTTATTTTTAGGCCACGCAGGTGAAATACACCACGGACGACTTCGACCAGAGGATTCTGTACGAGTACCTGGCTGAGGCCAGCGTTGTCTTCCCAAAGGTGTTCCCTGTTGTGTAAGTAGACGACATCTTGTTTTTCTCTTTGTTGAGGTGTTTTTTGGGGGTTTTCTGGAGCAGCTGATGAGTGCAACATTTAGGGAACATTTCAATAGACTGGTCCGTGTTCGGCTTAATATCAAACTGGTTTGAAGTTTATTTTATTTATTTTATTTATTTTATTTATTTTATTTATTTTATTTATTTTATTTATTTTATTTATTTTATTTTGTTTTGTTTGCACAATTGGAAAAAAATATAAAAACATAACATAGATAAAGAATATTACAGTGCAGGAAGAGGCAGAAAGCCCACTATACACCTATATAATAAAAAATACTATAACGAATACAAAAATAATATACATATGGTACGAAATATTGCTGAGTTTATAGTCGTCGTGGTGAAGCCGGAGCGAAGGAGACGAGGAGGTTTGTTTTTAACTACATTTTTAAATGAGCCATGTTGTCTTTTCAAAATAAAATGCATCAATCTGCAAATGCCCAATAAGAGCTTTATTAAAACACCACTTTAAACAAGTGAATGCCATAAAAGCAAGTTTAAAATAATAATAATAATAATAAAATAATAATAATAAAATAATAATAATTAATTTAAAAAATAATAATTTAAAAAAAAGGCAAAACACAAAAATATATTTTCTCTGAAGACATATTAAAAAGATACCCCAGCTGAGTAAACGCAAGCTCAAACACACAAATACCTCTAAAGGTATTCTAATAGAAGACATTTAAACCACCAGAAGATTACATCTTCACGACCTCAAGTGGTCACGGAGCTTTGTAGTGGACTTCTGAATTTATGTAACTTGGGAACGTAATCATTTGACTTTTCACAAACAGCTGACTGATAAAAACACAATTTACATGTTGATTGGTTTTCCATTATTTGACCTCTAGTATGATGTAAAGGCTCGAGAACGAGCTGCTGACACAAAGAGACTCCTCTCGATGTGAGATATGATTAAACATTAAAGATAACTTTCTCATAAGTATTTCTACCAGAAGACTACAATGTCAAAATATAAAATATACTCGTGGTGAAACAAAAGCTAGAAGTCTATTTTGGTAAAAGCCACAGAACAAACTGTCAGACTCTGTTCACATATAGAGCTTTATTTATACTTTATACTTATAGTGTGTGTGTGTGTGTGTGTGTGTGTGTGTGTGTGTGTGTGTGTGTGTGTGTGTGTGTGTGTGTGTGTGTGTGTGTGTCCTTCACAGACACAACCTGCTGGACTCAAAGATCAACACGGTTCTGTCCATGTGTCAGGACACCAACCTGCTGAACCCGGTCCACGGCATCGTGCAGAGTGTGGTGTACCACGAGGAGTCGCCCCCCCAGTACCAGCCCTCATACCTACAAAGTAAAACACACTTATCTTATTCTGACCAGGTCATGCGTGATATGCATGGAACACAATTAGTTTATTGAAATATGAAGTTATCTAAAACTCTGACACCCAGAGTTTAACCCTCTAAACCAACAGTGTCTCTCTGTGGTCTTGATTTTCATTTCAAAATAAAGGTCCTGCTCCTCTATGGAAACAGAACAATCATGACTAGAGAGAACTTAAACGTGTCTTTAGTGCAGAATAACACAGTTATAAAGACATAAATCATAAAGAAGAAAAATAAAGCAAGTTGAATTTCTTTGAAAATTTATTTTACAAAAAATGTAAAACAATGGAATCTATGTATACAACATTTGTGTTACCAATGTTGGAAAAAGAAAATCGAGGCTCTACGTGTCATGAATATTTTACTATTTACATTTTTTCAGCCTGAAGTTCAGTCAAAGTTTCTCAGATTTGTTGTCACATGACTGTTGGTCTCAGATGAATCAATCATGTCTTCATAGTTTCACTGAGGAGCTCAGAATTTAATGTTTTTTACAGAATCTGGTTAAAACAAACAGTTTATTTTGGGCGAGATTTTAAATGTTTTTAATAAAATATCACAATTATAAGCTTTTAGTTTTGGGTGCTTTTTCTGATGGAAGCGTTCATCACACATGATGTGTTCAAGGACCATTGGAAAGAAAGTCTGACGGTTATCACAGTTCTTCTGGTTGTGATAAACGTTGTAGTTTTTACGATTGTTTGAAGACAACATGATTTTCCATCCTGCTGTTGTTGTTTTTTGGGTTCAGAGGGTAAATTGAAATGAATAACAGCTCTGTGTCTTTATATATTCACCTCCTCCCCCCCTCCCTCTCATTTCACAGGCTTTGGCTTTAACGGTCTCTGGAGGTTTGCCGGTCCGTTCTCTAAGGTATGAATGATTCTCTCCGCCTGTCATCTTTTTATTTTCTCCGTCACGCAGCACAAATCCAGCTTACTAAGCACTAAGATCTGAGACCAGCCTGCCAATTGGTGAAGTGATATATGAGAGACACACTCACACACTTAAATTCTTTAATATATGTAATAAATCAATCAATACAATGTAATAAATCGATATTTATAACCCAGAACATGTTGTCCTAAGTCATGAAGATATAATAATAACAATTATTATTACTATAAATTAATAGAAACGTATCTAATCAGGTTTCCACTGACAGACACTGATCACATGTCATTGATCATCTTATTGATCAACCCTGCAGCAGACCCAGATCCCGGACTACGCCGAGCTCATCGTGAAGTTCCTGGAGGCGTTGATTGACAGCTACCTGCCGGCGGCGGAGGAGGAGCGGGGGAGGAGCAGCTGAGGACGCCCACCTCCCCCTACCCCCCACCACCCAGAGCCAGCTCAGCATCACTGCCAACCTCAACCTGTCCAACTCCATGACCTCACTGGCCACCTCGCAGCACTCCCCAGGTCCGTCCCTCTGACCCCGCTGACCCCTCTGACCTCTAGTCCTGGTCCAGATCAATCTACAGAACCAGGAATCTGCTTAACACACTGCTCTTTATCTTTAATACGATGATATTCAGTTTATTTATTACTGCAGTCAGTAACGAGTCATCTCTTTATGCTACAGCGCCCCCTGTTGTTACATAAAATACATTACAGGAGGAAAATGCTGAACTTAGAAACCATAAAGAAACTCAAATAATGTTCTTTTTTATTTGTATTTTTTGACATCATTAAATATTATTACATCATTTAAGTGCAGTGGGAGTTAAATATTTCAGAGTTTCTAGTATTTAGCCCACGGCTCATCATTTCTGATCCACTGATTCAGGGGAAAGTTAGGAAATATTCAAGTTAAAATTTAGATTTTTCCCCAAAATAAACAGATAGAATAGAATATTCTACACATGCAGCATAAACGTGGTGCTTTAACACTCAAACTATCAGAGTTCTATAACTACGAGTGTCCGTAGCGGTCATTCTAACCGTTCATACATTATCTGCATATCCTTTCATTAATCACTTATATATATTAATGTTTAAGAATAAATGGATCCGTAATGGAGCCTCGAATAAGGACCCGCCCACAGCACTATTTGAAAATGTGAAATGTGCACAGTAACACAAATACAAACACCCAGTGAGTCCAATAGTACCGCTGTCCTGTCAGAGCCAAAACAAGAAAAAGAGGAAAAATAATCACAAAAGTTTAATAGTGTTTGATTTACAAGAAGTGTAAGAAAGAGAAGGTGGAGTGAGACAACACCTGGATGATGACATTTACAGATTATCATCATAGTTCATAAAAACTAAGCACTGTGAGGAAACAGGAAGTCTAATCCAGTCTGCAGTGTAGTTCATACACTTCACTGTAAAACACCAGAGAATTCCACAGGAACATAGAGCTTCATGATCAAAAGGATGTTTATTCATCACGTCAACACTTCAGTCCATCTCTCTCTCTCTCTCTCTCTCTCTCTCTCTCTCTCTCTCTCTCTCTCTCTCTCTCTCTCTCTCTCTCTCCGTGAGCTACCTGTAAACTCTGATAATGTAGGAGGTCAATAAGGCCGTTATAGACATGAAAGGTAGAATTACTGATGACTCTTTTGTGTTTTCTCCTCCAGGTGTGGACAAGGAGAACGTCCAGCTCTCCCCCAGCTCTGCTCTCTCCAGCGGGGGACGGACTCGTCACGGATCGGCCAGTCAGGTCCAGAAGCAGCGCAGCGCCGGCAGCTTCAAGAGGCCCAGCATCAAGAAGATCGTGTGATCGGCCTCCTTCCTCCTCCTCCTCCTCCTCCTCCTCCTCCTCCTCACCCCTCACCTCCCTCGGCCTGCCAGACCTCATGCTGCACTCCACCTTTTACTCCCTTTTGTCTCCCCCCTCCTCTGGCAGTGATTCTCTGTTTCACATCGAGGAGGAAACTTTGAATTATTTTGTTTGTGCTGCTTTCAAATGTTTCATTTGGAGGAGGAGCTTCTGTTGGATCGTTCATGTTCTCGTTGGGATGGAGGTCACACATGTGAAACTATCGGAGGGTGGGTGGGGGGATAAACCCTCTAAGCCTGATGGGAAAAACCGTCTGAACACTGAGGTTTAGTTTGGACACAAACCGAGACGATTCCCGGACGGTCTGATCCGTCACTCGTCCCTCGAGATGGACCAATGAGGCAGCAGCGTGGGGGGGTGATGGACAGATGGACATCTCACCCCCTCCCCCCGTGTCCTGTACATATTTTACATAGACAGATTATGTATAACTAGTCCTTAGTGCTAATCTAGACGTCGACGTTCTCTCCATGGTGTGCCTTTGTCAGGGTTTTTTCAATGTGTACAATTTGTAAAAAGTCAAAAACCCTGCTGGGGACAAAGAACACAGGTACTAATTCTGGAGGTCGATCCGTCCACATCACCACGGGTTCACCGCGGGGGCGGGCTCTAATGATCGTCAAATATACAATCATCCATATACCCTGTTGCCTGAAAGTATTTATCCTGTACAGCTAGATAGAGCGACACGAAATCCTCTTTTCAAACTCTTTCCAAAAAAAAAAAAAAAAAATCTTTTCAAACACTTTGAGTGTCTCAACACTGCAGAACACTAGGGGGCGATGTGAGCGTGTAAATAGAGCCGGGATTCTCTTTATGTTGTGCGTTCTGCTTTTATTTAGCTGTTTAATGTCGGTTATTATTATTATTATTATTATTTTTCTTTTTTTTTAGTATGAACTTTATTATCAGCAGCAATTTTTTATTTGTTTACACAGTGACAAGGAAAAGTGTTTAATAGGCAATAATCCTCAACTCTCAAACTGCTTCATGGACCACAGCGAGGAGAAGGCAGCGCTGTGAAACGCCAAACGACTTATTGATTACCTTCATCTCTATCTGAGCAGATAATCCCAGCACACCTCCGTGTGTTCAGCCGTCAGAGCTTCATCCTTTTGGGCTCTTTAAAAGGAAACATCCGAAAAGACACTTTAACTTCCCAAACGTCCTTTTTTTTTTTTTACACAAAACTGTATTATTATTTAACAAGCTAAGCCAATTTGAGTCCCTTTCCTGGTCGATGCTGTGATTGTTTTTAGGTCCAGAATAAACCGATCACAGCATCGAGACTGAAAAAATATTCTTTCCAGTCTCACTTAAAATAAACAAAATATCTCCAAATGTTTTTTCATCTTGTCCGAGCTCATAAACATCTGATCAAAGACGTTAACGAGACGAAGAATCCGACCAAACATCCACTGACCTCCATCGGAATCCTACTGAGGATATCAGAAAGAATTGAGCTCTATCGTTCCAACACAACACGGTGTCTGATCGATGAGTTTTTCCAGCTTTGTGGTTTAATAATGAAGAACAGTGAACTTGTTTTAGTCTCTGATTCCAGAACTTGCACCATCAAACTGTATGCAGACGATGAAGTGGTGGAGCTTTCTTTGAAACACTAGAAGTTATTGATGCAGAGTCCAAACGCTACTCGGCTGTCAAAGAAACATTTGGAAAATACCAAATCCCATCAATCAGCACTGACCTCTGGTTTCCAGAGCTGGCTACAGTGTTTCTGACCTGATCTAAGGCAGCTGTTTCCTCATAATTACTTTGTGTTAATATGGAACAATTGGCACGAGAACCCAACAGAAATCATAGCTCGTCATCTGTTTATCGGCAAAAGAGGAAATGTTGGAGATCGTTTAGAAGCTGGGAGTCTGTTTAAACCAGAGAGCATTGACCAGATTATGTAAACGCAGGAAACGACGTGTTCAGTCCGTGTCCGTCTCACAGATCTGATGCTTCATTATTGGTTTAATACCCAAACAAAAGGTCAGAGTGAAAGGAAAACCAACGGCTGTCGGATCTAAAACTCTAAACTGGTTTGTCTGGTCACATGGTTCTGAGCCTGAAGAACCAGCCAGCTGTGCACACATGTGGTGGTCTGGACCTTTAACATCTATGCACGGCAGAGAGTTGAGTATTGTTGTAGAGCTCTGACTTTATTTCTGTCTCCACAGTCTCACGTTGTTTCTGGTTTTCTTGTATTGAAGTCGTCTTCTGTCCACGAAGATCAACACATTAGATCATTAGACTGAAACAGTGTTTTATAATTCATCCTGACATAAAGGGAAGACTTTAAAGTATTGATTGAGAACTGAACTCATTGGTCCAGTTTGGCAGATTAGTTTGGTCCATCAGAGACTTTTCTTTTCTTGAAGTCCTCCATCACCAACAGATCGACTCATTTGAAGGGAATCTTTTAATACGTTTTTCTGCTTCAAACAAACTAGTTCATTCAACCAATCGTCTGACGGTCCAGAACTCTGTCCTCTGAAGCGTTCATGGTGCGGCTCACAGTTGGACACATGACTTCGCCAATCATGCTTGAAGCGCATTTGGTTGTCGGATTGTCTGTTTCAGAAGAAGGTTGTTTTCAGACGTCGTTAGACCTCCGATTACACCGAGACACCTCAAACCGACCCTTTAGTGTCGGCGAAACAGCTGATCAAATGTGATTAACGGAGAGGGTGGATTCTAGCAAACGTCCAGATCTTGGTGTTGCTCTGCTGTTAGATGAAGAGGAGGAAGAGAAATGATCATCGTGATTAAAAACAGCTGATATCAACGTTTAGTCTCCGTTCCTACCACAGACAGGAAGTCAGTGGTCAAGTAGTAAAGCCCGCCTCTTGCTTGATTTGATTGGCTGCCTGGTCCAAAGTGTGACATTGACTTTGCCCTGGTGCTCGAAGTCGAAGATATTTGAACTTTTACGCTCGTGACGGTGTTCATACTGTAAGAAAACAATGAGTTTGTGGGCGACAAGGCTGTTTGATGGAGGCCTTAGACCGCCCAATGAGCGTTTGGTTTAAAGAGTACGACTATTCAACTTAACATTTAATTTGTCTCAATCCTATTTGATGTAACCATCTTTACCTTTGATCCAAAACAACTGGACTACACTGACTGGTTGATGTACCATGTAGAGAAACATCAGCCCTCCTTCTCATGTAAATAGGCCGACCTTTAGTTCCAGAGTTAAACATGTAATTAAATCACCTTTAAGTTGTTGAAGTCACGTTTTCTGACACACGATGTTCAGATGTTTCGGTACAAAGAGGACGTAAAGGTCCACGTTGGGTCAGGGTGTTAGCTGAAGTTGTAAAAGGTACACATTTATTCAGATTCCACATGTTTATGTCTCGTTGTATAACTCAATCCATCCTCTTCTAATCGCCACTTTTCACCGTTTTCAGCTACATTCCCTTGATTTCCCTCTAAAACGAGCCCACAGACCTTCATTTAGAATCAGTGACTTCACATTTAAACATCTGGAGGAAATGTTTCTCACCGTGTTTCTCAGACCGCCATCGTCTCCGGGTTTTAGTTTGACTTGTGTGTGAATGGAAATATTAAGGATTATGTATCCATAACCTCTTAAACAAGTGGTTGACTTGCACTAATTTAAAAACAGTCATGGGTTTGTAAAGATGAAAAAAACCTCAACATGTGGCATGTTTTATTTGATGTTATGCAAAATCTAATGTCTGTAGAGTACTAGTCTGAGTTTTGTTTTATTGCAGTATGTGTGATAATTGTAAATACTTTGTGTACAATTTGAGATGGTATATTTACTACACTGTACATACATGTGATATTGTATCATTTTGTTTTTGTAAAGCAGTTAGTTCCTGTATAATAATATACAAAATTGAACTATTCCAGTGTTAGTAATAAAATGTTTTGCTCTCCACAGTGTTTGAGGTTTAAGTTTAAACACCAAACTATTATGGTTTTTCTTTAATTAGACGTCCAAGCTGTCAAAAGATGAAAAAACGCCAAAATAAGAAATGATAGAATTCATTAGATTTAGCTGACGGAGACGGAGGTTTGTCCAGAGCGAACACATCAAGTGATGATGCCTCCATCTGTGAGCAGACTGTTAAAAAAATATATATATATATATATATATATATTTAAATCACAAATCAGGCAGCCGAAGCATCGTTAGTGGGCTTTGAGGATATTTGGCTAGCTAGCTTATTAGCTTAGCTGTAGCTAAATGTCCAGTTCGGATAGATGAAGTGTTTACGTGCTAGATGTGCTTAAACACTGAAAAATAACAGAACAGAAAAGAAAACATTGAAACGTTACCAAAGTTTAAGAAATTTGTTAACGAGTTGCAAGCAGACGACCAAGATGACCAACATGAGAGGAGACGATTCTACGTCTGACGGAGGAGGAGGAGGAGGAGGAGGAAAGGTCCGAGACATCTCTTCTGTTCTGGAGGAGGAGGTGTGAAAGGTTCAGACATTTATCATTTCTTACTAAAGTTCTGCTGGTAACGTATTCTAAACACAGAGACCTTTAAGCTGCGTTCAGACGCCACGCTGTTTCCTCTGAGTCCTTTAGAGGTGCTAGATCTGAGATGGGGCGTTTAGATTGACTCTCAATGGCTCTCAACATGGCGACGGACGAGCTGGCGGCTAACAGTGCTAACAGAGCTAACAGTGTTTACCTGAGGTAGGGTGCTACGTTTCCATGACGACGATGTCGGTCTGGACGCTGTTGTCAGCTGTATCGGGTGCACGAGAGCCGGGCAGAGCGCCGCTCATGAGCTGACCGGTGGGGCACGCTCACGTGCACTAACATGCACGCTCACGTGAACTTTTATACATTCCAATATATTTTATTTAAATATGGCTGTACTTGGGCTGCACGGTGGTGTAGTGGTTAGCACGGTTCAATTCCCGGGCCAGACAACCTTCTGTGTGGAGTTTGCATGTTCTCCCCGTGTCAGCGTGGGTTCTCTCCGGGTTCTCCGGCTTCCTCCCACAGTCCAAAGACATGCAGCTTAGGTGCATTGAAGACTCTAAACTGCCCGTAGGTGTGGATGTGAGTGTGAGTGGTTGTCTGTCTCTATATGTCAGCCCTGTGACAGACTGGAGACCTGTCCAGGTGAACCCTGTCCAGGTGAACCACGTCCAGGTGAACCCTGTCCAGGTGAACCCTGTCCAGGTGAACCCTGCCTTCACCCATTGACAGCTGAGATCGGCGCCAGCACCCCCGCGACCCTTAACTGGATAAGCAGTTACGGAAGATGGATGGCTGTACTCTTCCTCTGACAGCCAGATGTGCGTAACACCTGGAGCAGATCAGAAACACCCGCCAGAGACGACAATCCTGTTTTAAGAAGGAAACGATATATTTCCCACTCGTCTCTGCTCTTCGTCTTCGGTGTGTTTGTTCTCGTTCCCTGCCAAACACCATGATGTTGAATGTTCCTCTTTGATGAGAGACTCTGGGTGTCTGGATGAAGACCAGTGAAGACATGGGAATGAAAACAACATCAGACTTTTGTCTTCTTGACTGCAGATGGAGGAGAAAACTCATTGAATGCACCATCTGGCTCGCATTCTGAGTGACACAAATCAAAACACCCTCCAGACCACACTATGTCATGTCTCCATGCCTGTGTGATCTCTAAATATTTACTGTGTGTGGCTGCAGCAGATGTTTGGTTTATTGTCTCTACATCTCTGTTCGGGTCGCCGTGGCGTCTCTAATCCTCTTTATTTATTGTTGAACGTGTTGGTGTTACCGTCTGAGTTTCCTTTAATGGTCAAAAGCTGCAAACGTCCGTCTATAGAAAAGGAATTTACAGAATGTCTGGACATCAGGCTCTGATTCATCATGTTGTTCCTCTAGTTTATATGTAGATAATGTAAATATTACTTATTTTGTGGCCTTATATTTAACATTTCTATTGTGAATACTGAGACGTCAGTCAGAAAGCACGGAGGAACCGATGAAAATTCTTCACTCTTTATTACATATTCATCGTTTCCATTCAAATTTAATTGCACAAAACAAACATTAGTGTTAGACGGAGCTGAGCGTTGTTCTCCATGCGGTACGCCGAGCCCGGGGGTTTGATTCCTTCTCTATGCTTTCTTGTGAGGCATGGAGGCGAACAGCAGCCAGTACAGAGAGTAGCAGGTCCCTGTGGAGAAAACAAACGCACCCTCGTGAACTAGAAGGACACTCAGAAACAAGAACCCAGGAGTGTTTAATAAGAACTCGTGTTTTCAGCTGGTGTGATCTCTATGGGCTCTTATCAGCTCTCCATTTTGTACATCCTCGACTCCTTTCCTCGTCTCCTCTCCTTGCGTCTTAGTCCCTCCCACCTGAGATGTTAGCGGAGGAGGCGAGGAGACGAGGCAACAGGTATTTTGAGGCGTCCCTTCTTTTGGAGACGTCATTTAAATAAGACGTTTAGTTGCATCACCTCTCCATCATACGTTAAAAGACTTCTGCTAAGGAAACACCTGTGCATCCTCACTTATGGCTCCTCTCTCCTCTCATGGCTCCTTCTCTCTCCTCTCATGGCTCCTTCTCTCTCCTCTCATGGCTCCTTCTCTCTCCTCTCATGGCTCCTTCTCTCTCCTCTCATGGCTCCTACTCTCTCCTCTCATGGCTCCTTCTCTCTCCTCTCATGGCTCCTTCTCTCTCCTCTCATGGCTCCTTCTCTCTCCTCTCATGGCTCCTTCTCTCTCCTCTCATGGCTCCTACTCTCTCCTCTCATGGCTCCTTCTCTCTCCTCTCATGGCTCCTCAGACAAGACTCCTCGCTCCAGAGGAATTGAGTCGACCTTCAAGATGTTGTACTGAGACCGATTTCTGTGTCACAGGCAGGAGGACGGAGGAGACGAGGAGACGAGGAGACGAGGAGACGAGGAAGCACAAAATAGAGATATAGGAAGAGCAGTATGTCTTCTTCGGTGCTGAAACCTTCTCTGACCTTTGACCTCCTTGTTTCTACTGTTAGTTATTCTGAATAAGAGGGAGCTGAACGCCTAAAACTTGATCTTTTCTTTTTTCTTATAGGTTTTTATGGTCGGGGACAGTGCACATAAATCAATAAATCCCTGTGAATGCATCAGAGTTAGCCAAGAAGCTATTTTTCATCTGTAGAACCTAGAAAGATGTCACAAAGTCACCATAAAAGAACAGAATATAAGTTTAAAATAACTAATGTATTCATCATTGGTCCTTAATTCACAGTAAAAGCTGTTTATATCAGATAAGATACATTTATTTGTTGTATTTACTAGAAATAATTCCTCTGGTTGAGTTAAACTTTAAGCATCTCTTCATGGGTTCTTCCCTCGTTACCTCCTAGAGTGAGCGTCATGGTGGCCCGGTACAGCACCACGTCGAAGGTTCCCCCCTTGATGTGGACCGGCAGCCCGTTGTCCTCCTGCATGGAACCACACGGAGAACCCAGTGAGTGCTAACGTGTTAGCATCAGACCTGCTATCAGTGAACACGTAACAAAGCTGTGTCACTGTTTACTCCTCTGATTTAAGTTGATGATAAGCGGTCGCTCGTGAATCTTATGAATAATTCTGTCATGTTTTGTTTATTTTTGTTCTGTCTGGACGTGTCTGCTGCCAAAATAAATCTGTGAGATGTTGGAATAGAGACGTGTTTGTTATTAATGTAGATATGAACGCTGTTTATTTGCTTATATGTGAGAAAGCAAATAAATCCCTCGTGTTTTAGCTCGAACCCTGACAGACATCACTACTGATCATTTATCAGATCGTCAGTGGTAATTGGAATAAATGCAGTCCACACATATTTGAGTCATTTTCTCATAGACTTCTATACAACCAGAGGAGTCGCCCCCTGGTGGACAGCAGAGAGAATGCAGCTTTAACACAGGAAGCATTAATGTTAGTTTAAGGGGTTTTTTGTGCTCTTCTTTGCTGCAGAGTTGCTGTGATCTCAATGACCTCCTGTAGAGAGTCTTGGTCCACAGAGGATGAACCCTATGATTTATGATTTCACTCTTGTGTTACCTGGAAGAGCTTCTGGGCCTCGGGGACTTTGTTCCTCAACTGTCTGGCCGAGCTGCTGAAGGCCCGGCTGGCCAGAAGTGGAACTTTCTGGAAACACAGAGAACATGATGAGCTTAGTTTGGGGAATAGTCTGGATGAAGTTCAGCTACTGGAGACAACGGACGCTAAACGCCACTGAAGCATCTTATTGTTCTCGTCTTCCTCTGTCGCTCCACAGGATCTGATCTGATGTTTCACAGAGAAAACTGTGCTTTTGTCCATTTGGCAAATCCATCATTTTCATGTGTTTTCCAAACAGAGTCAAGCAGATGTTAATGTTACATGTTAACACGTGTTGCTGCAACTTTTCCCCTCAAACTCTTGTAGAAACTTGTCAAACAGAACTGACTGTAATTCCTTTGATAGCAGAGAGAACACCACAGATACCAGGATTAGATCATAAAAACACTGTTTTATTCTTAAGTTCTGCTCAAACTCAAAACTTCCTCCATAACCTGATCATAAAAGTCTGAAAATTCAGTATCATTTATTTATCCTTCACCAAGGATTAATTTAATATGAGATTAGTTTAATCAGAGTTTAGAAACCAGGTTTAAAATGAGTAAGATAAGATAGAACTTTATTTATCCCAAAGGAACATTAAAAATAGAAACATAAATCCAGATTTAAAACGAAATATAGTTCTGTTGCACTATTAAAAACTTATCTCTGTTTTGAAATTCCAAGTTTTAACCAAAAGTAAATAATCAATTAATCAATATGATGCTTGCTTACCCAAATTAAAATAAACAAATGAGTAAATGTGCATGTTGTTAGGTGAGTAAGACATAAATGAGAGAAGCTGCTCTGTATTCTTTAACAAAACTTCACGTGTTTTCTTACCTAAATAAAGTGAGTCTAACATTAATCATGAAGCTCTAATGTCTCCTCTTTTGAAAAAACCTTTTGGGCCGAATTAATGAGAAAATCGACGAATAATAGAAGATAAAAAACAGACAACAGCACAGTCATTTTAAATACTAATTATATTTAACCAAGGTTTAAAGAATGGTAGATTTAATCTTTATTATTTTAAACTAGTTTTAAAGTTAAACCAGGATCTAAACAGCTTTATTCCAGGTTAAAGAGTCTTTAATGAATTCCATCTGTTTCTCACCACGA